>NW_024609607.1:0-112500 GCF_018296145.1 Oncorhynchus tshawytscha | reverse complement strand
AGAGAGAGAGAGAGAGAGAGAGGGGAGAGAGAGAGAGAGAGAGAGAGAGAGAGAGAGAGAGAGGGGGAGAGAGAGAGAGAGAGAGCCAGAGAGAGAGATGGGGGAGAGAGAGAGAGAGAGAGAGAGAGAGAGAGAGAGAGGAGGGGGGGAGAGAGAGAGAGATGTGGGAGAGAGACAGAGAGAGAGAGAGCCAGAGAGAGAGATGGGGGAGAGAGAGAGAGATGGGGAGAGAGAGAGAGAGAGAGAGAGAGAGAGAGAGGGGGGAGAGAGAGAGAGAGAGATGGGGGAGAGAGAGAGAGAGGGGGGAGAGAGAGAGAGAGAGAGATGGGGTAGAGAGAGAGAGAGAGAGAGAGGAGGGGGGTAGAGAGAGAGAGAGAGATGGGGTAGAGAGAGAGAGAGAGATGGAGATTCAGTGTGTGTATATTCCTGTAACCTGTGTGTGTGTGTTCCTGTAACCTGTGTGTGTGTGTGTGTGTGTGTGTGTGTGTGTGTGTGTGTGTGTGTTTGTATTCCTGTAACCTGTGTGTGTGTGTGTGTGTGTGTGTATACCTGTAACCTGTGTGTGTGTGTGTGTGTATACCTGTAACCTGTGTGTGTGTTCCTGTAACCTGTGTGTGTGTGTGTGTGTGTGTATACCTGTAACCTGTGTGTGTGTTCCTGTAACCTGTGTGTGTGTGTGTGTGTGTGTGTATACCTGTAACCTGTGTGTGTGTGTGTGTGTGTGTGTGTGTGTGTATACCTGTAACATGTGTGTGTGTGTGTGTGTGTGTGTGTGTGTGTGTGTGTGTACCTGTAACCTGTGTGTGTGTTCCTGTAACCTGTGTGTGTGTGTGTGTGTATGTGTGTATGTGTGTGTGTGTGTGTGTGTGTTCCTGTAACCTGTGTGTGTGTTCCTGTAACCTGTGTGTGTGTGTGTGTGTGTGTGTGTATGTGTGTATGTGTGTGTGTGTGTGTGTGTGTTTGTATTCCTGTAACATGTGTGTGTGTTCCTGGCACACACGTGTTTTTTTTGCGCCGACAGAGATGGACGCCTCGCTTCGAGTTCTTTGGAAACTATGCAGTATTTTGTTTTTTAATGTATTATTTCTTACACTGTTACCCCGGGAAATCTGAAGTCTTATTACATACAGCCGGGAAGAACTATTGGATATAAAAGCAACGTCAACTTATCTACGTTATGACCAGGAATAAGACTTTCCCGAATCGGATCCTCTGTTCGGACCACCACCCAGGACAATGGATCGGATCCCAGTAGGCGACCCAAAACAACGCCGCCGCAGAAGGGTCAGACGGAGCGGTCTTCTGGTCAGGCTCCGTAGACGGGCACACCACTCACCTCTCCAGAGTATACTACTCGCCAATGTCCAGTCTCTTGACAACAAGGCAGACGAAATTAGAGCAAGAGTTGCCTTCCAGAGAGACATCAGAGATTGTAACATTCTTTGTTTCACAGAAACATGGCTCACTTGGGATACGTTATCAGAGTCGGTACAGCCACCCGGTTTCTTCACACATCGCACCAACAGAAACAAACATCTCTCTGGTAAGAAGAAGGGTGGGGGTGTATGCCTTATGATTAACGAGACGTGGTGTGATCATAACAACATACAGGAACTCAAGTCCTTTTGTTCACCTGACCTAGAATTCCTTACGATCAAATGCCGACCGCATTATCTACCAAGAGAATTGTCTTCGATTATAATCACAGTCGTGTATATTCCCCCCCAAGCAGACACCTCGACGGCCCTGAAAGAACTTCATTGGACTCAATGTAAACTGGAAACCACATATGCTGAGGCTGCATTTATTGTAGCTGGGGATATTAACAATGCTAAAAAAATTCATCAGCATATCGAATGCGCGACCCGGGCTGGCAACACTAGATCATTGCTACTCTAATTTCGGCAACGCATACAAAGCCCTCCCTCGCCCTCCTTTTGGCAAATCTTACCACAACTCTATTTTGTTGCTCCCAGCCTATAGAGAGAAACTAAAACAGGAAACACCCGTGCTCAGGTCTGTTCAACGCTGGTCCGACCAATCTGATTCCACGCTTCAAGATTGCTTCGATCACGTGGACTGGGATATGTTCAGGATAGCATTGGACAATGACATTGATGTATACGCTGATTTGGTGATCGAGTTTATTAGGAAGTGCATCAGTGATGTGGTACCCACGGTGACTATTAAATCCTTCCCAAACCAGAAACCGTGGATTGATGGCAGCATTTGTGCAAAACTGAAAGAGCGGACCACTGCTTTTAATCATGGCAAGGCGACCAGAAACATGACCGAATACAAACAGTGTAGCTATTCCCTCCGCAAGGCAATCAAACAAGTTAAGCGTCAGTATAGAGACAAAGTAGAGTCGCAATTCAACGTCTGAGACACGAGACGTATGTGGCAACACACAGTCAATCACGGACTACAAAAGAAAACCAGCCTAGTCGCGGACAGCGATGTCTTGCTCCCAGACAAACTAAACAACTTCTTTGCTCGCTTTGAGGACAATACAGTGCCACTGACACGGCCCGCTACCAAAACCTGCGGACTCTCCTTCACCGCAGCCAACATGAGTAAAACGTTTAAACGTGTCAACCCTCGCAAGACTGCCGGCCCAGACGGCATCCCTAACCGCGTCCTCAGAGCATGCGCAGAACAGCTCGCTGGTGTGTTTTCGGACATATTCAATCAATCCTTCCTTATCCCAGTCTGCTGTTCACACATGCTTCAAGAGGGCCACCATTGTTCCTGTTCCCAAGAAAGCCAAGGTAACTGAGCTAAATGACTATCGCCCCGTAGCACTCACTTCCGTCATGATGAAGTGCTTTGAGAGACTAGTCAAGGATCATATCACCTCCACCGTACCTCAGGAAAATAACCTCACACTCAACGTCAACAAAACAAAGGAGATGATCGTGGACTTCAGGAAACATCAGAGGGAGCACCCCCTTTTCCACATTGACGGGACAGTAGTGGAGAAGGTGGAAAGTTTCAAGTTCCTCGGCGTACACAAACTGAAATGGTCCACCCACACAGACAGCGTGGTGAAGAAGGTACAACAGCGCCTCTTCAAACTCAGAAGGCTGAAGAAATGTGGCTTGTTACCAGAAACACTCAAACTTTTACAGATGCACAATCAAGAGCATCCTGTCGGGATGTATCACCGCCTGGTACGGCAACTGCTCCGCCCACAACCGTAAGGCACTCCTGGGGGTAGTGAGGTCTGCACAACGTATCACCGGGGGCAAACTACCTGCCCTCCAGGACACCTACACCACCCGATGTCACAGGAAGATCAAAAAGATCATCAAGGACAAAACCACCCGAGCCACTGCCTGTTCACCCCGCTATCATCCAGAAGCGAGGTCAGTACAGGTGCCTCAAAGCAGGGACCGAGAGACTGAAAAACAGCTTCTATCTCAAGAGATAGAGATCCTTTATTCTCTATTTTGGTTAGGTCAGGGTGTGACTAGGGTGGGCGTTCTAGTTTCTTTATTTCTAGGTTGGCTTGGTTTCCGATCAGAGGCAGCGTTTTGTCCTTCATTGTTTTTTGCCGGTTCACGTAATAAAGATGATGATCCCAAACCAAGATGCATTTTGGTCCGATTCTTACAACAACATTCGTGACACCATCTCTCATCCATATATTTATATGTACATATTCTTATTCATTCCTTTACACTTGTGTGTATAAGGTAGTTGTTGTGGAAGTGTTAGATTGCTTGGTAGATATTACTGCACGGTCAGAACTAGAAGCACAAGTATTTCGCTACACTCGCATTAACATCTGCTAACCATGTGACCAATAACATTTGATTTGATTTAACTAGGCAAGTCAGTTAAGAAAAAAATCTTGTTTACAATGACAGCCTAGGAACAGTGGGTTAACTGCCCTGTTCAGGGGCAGAACGACAGATTTTTACCTTGTCAGCTCAGGGATTCGATCTAGCAACCTTTCGGTTACTAGTCCAACGCTCTAACCACTAGGCTACCTGCCACCCCTACGTACAGGCATGTCCGTGCTCGTGCGTGTGCATGCGTGTATAACTCACATGAAGCAGCAGAGGGCTCCACAGATGAGCCAGGTGACCAGTCCAGTGGTGTGTGTGGTCTCTGTCAGAACCTGGACCTGACAGTGGGGACACGTCATCTGGCCGGGTACGTCTCTTGGCAGCGGCTGCTGCATCACCACCACCTGGGTTACTGCAGAGGAAGGAGAACACTGGTTAGAACCAGATAGAACTGGTCAGAACAGGATAGAACCTCTTTGGATGGAGTTATCACAGATCTAGAATGATATTATATTTCTATGGGAGATGACCACTTTAATAGTGGATTGAATTTGAACTACAGTTAAGTGTTTCTGTTGTTGTTTGATCTCTATGTCACACCTCCTCAGAGATGTGGGGTAGAGGATGAGGTACTAGCACCCCGACGACCTCATATCTATGTCACACCTCCTCAGAGATGTGGGGTAGAGGATGAGGTACTAGCACCCCGACGACCTCATATCTATGTCACACCTCCTCAGAGATGTGGGGTAGAGGATGAGGTACTAGCACCCCGACGACCTCATATCTATGTCACACCTCCTCAGAGATGTGGGGTAGAGGATGAGGTACTAGCACCCCGACGACCTCATATCTATGTCACACCTCCTCAGAGATGTGGGGTAGAGGATGAGGTACTAGCACCCCGACGACCTCATATCTATGTCACACCTCCTCAGAGATGTGGGGTAGAGGATGAGGTACTAGCACCCCGACGACCTCATATCTATGTCACACCTCCTCAGAGATGTGGGGTAGAGGATGAGGTACTAGCACCCCGACGACCTCATATCTATGTCACACCTCCTCAGAGATGTGGGGTAGAGGATGAGGTACTAGCACCCCGACGACCTCATATCATGTCAGAGGGGTTGCTAAGGCCAGGTGTTGCTTACGTCAGAATATCCTGCCACAAACAACTGTTCTCTGGTTTTCCACATGGGGAACTGTGAATAACAAAATGAGGAACCGATTTAGTTAGTTTTGGTGCATCAGTTGCGGGTTTACTTCAGTGTGTGTGAGTGTGAGTGTGAGTGTGAGTGTGAGTGTGTGTGTGTGTGTGTGTGTGTGTGTGTGTGTGTGTGTGTGTGTGTGTGTGTGTGTGTGTGTGTGTGTGTGTGTGTGTGTGTGTACATGACTCACCACCAGGGGTGATTGTAGGTTGTGTCTGGGGAGGGGGTTGGTTCATGTCTGGTTGGAGAACTGATAATAAGAGATAAATGTCAATGAATAAATCCACCAATAAATATCACTATTGAATCTCCAGTGAAATATCTCTTTAGCCGCCGGGGGCTGGTGGAGTGGTGCTGTCGGGAGGAGTTGTTAAAAAATAAAAAAATTCAAAAATCAAGATCAGGTGAGACCATTCTCGCCAATGAGATACACAAAAGAACAACAGGCACAACGGTTTATACTGGTTACCACAAACACAGAGTCAAATTTAGCTATATCGTAAAAAATGCATGAAAACTAAAATCTGCTTTTTTTGGTATTATTATAAGGTTAGGGTTAGATATAAGGTTAGCAGTGTGGTTAGGGTTCGGTTTAAAATCACATTTTAAGAAGATACATTTTTAAGTGGGGTTTAGGACTTTGTGGCTGTAGTAACTAGTGGTGACCAGGCACAATTCTGATATAAAGTGTTTTTTCTCAAAGTTGTCGGGATATCACGTCCTACTTATATCAGTACTCTTGTAACGACCTAATCATTACCAAACAAATATCCCATCAAATAAGCCACACATTGCAAGTAAGCCATTGCAGCTTTTGTTATCCAAATTGAACACTCTCTCATTGACCTTCATACAAAAAAATCCTCACCTCTCAAATAAGGTATGGACGAGTTGTGTGTTTTCTCTAAACAAAATTAAAAGACACCCCTCTTCTAACAGGTATTTATCTTTATCCACTCTGACCCGCTCACTCCAGCCCACCAGCCCACCTTACCCAGCTCAGAACACCCTATCCCAGCCCACCTTATCCCAGCTCAGAACACCCTATCCCAGCCCACCTTATCCCAGCTTAGAACAACCTATCCCAGCCCACCTTACCCAGCTTAGAACACCCACCCTATCCCAGCCCACCTTATCCCAGCTCAGAACACCCTATCCCAGCCCACCTTATCCCAACTCAGAACACCCTATCCCAGCCCACCTTATCCCAGCTCAGAACACCCTATCCCAGCCCACCTTATCCCAGCTCAGAACACCCTATCCCAGCCCACCTTATCCCAGCCCACCCTATCCCAGCCCACCTTATCCCAGCTCAGAACACCCTATCCCAGCCCACCTTATCCCAACTCAGAACACCCTATCCCAGCCCACCTTATCCCAGCTCAGAACACCCTATCCCAGCCCACCTTATCCCAACTCCCAGAACACCCTATCCCAGCCCACCTTAGAACACCCTATCCCAGCCCACCTTATCCCTCAGACACCCATCCCAGAACACCCTATCCCAGCCCACCTTATCCAGCTCAGAACACCCTATCCCAGCCCACCTTATCGCAGCCCACCTTAGAACACCCTATCCCAGCCCACCTTATCCCAGCTCAGAACACCCTATCCCAGCCCACCTTATCCCAGCTTAGAACACCCTATCCCAGCCCACCTTACCCAGCTCAGAACACCCTATCCCAGCCCACCTTACCCAGCTCAGAACACCCTTTCCCAGCAAGGAGCAGAGTGACAGTCCCTTACCTGTCTGGAGCCCTGGAGGAGACAAGGTACTGTGGAGCTACAGATGAGAACTGCAACTCCCTTAAGAGACAACGAAACTGAAGCACCGAGAGAGACAGACAGAGAGAGAGAGAGAGAGAGAGAGAGAGAGAGAGAGAGAGAGAGAGAGAGAGAGAGAGAGAGAGAGAGAGAGAGAGAGAGAGAGAGAGAGAGAGAGTGTGTGTGTGGGGGGGCGAGCAGACAGAGCATCAAACATGAAACAGTATCATCATGATGATAAATCTACAGTTAGACTATTAGAACGTAATGCAGACTAGATAGTCATTACTTTACTAACATCGGTCCATTGGTGTTTGGGAAAACAAGATAGTTAACACACCAAACACAGGCCTTTTTTCAGGTGAATACATTTTTAGAAAGAAATATTGAATGCATGTGTGTGTGTTTCTGGAAACAAGGGCCACTATCATCTCAAAAGTCAAAGTCATTATTGACTTCATTAAAACAATTATTGTTAATCAATTAAAGGGGCAATCAGCAGTTAATGCATCCATTTTTTGGATCTTGAAGAATATAACTTATTCTGCCTTATGAGTTTAGTTCAACTGTTGTACCCCATCAGAACCCAAAATATCAGCTTGTTTTGCTCCAATGTTTGTAAATGTAAAAATAGCACTGTATAGCCCAAAACATTGATAAAGATATACTTTTGGACGGTCAGTCAGTGCATAGCTCTGTCTTCGAGTGGTTACATTCCTCCAGCCCCATCCCACAGCTTTTTACAGAAACAGAGGCAGGGTTCAGCTTTTTTATTGTTTCAACTGTGGACTGTCCCTTTAAAAAACCCAACAACCAATCAATACCAACGTCAATACAAATAGAATCCTACTTCCTGTCTAACATGAAGATTCACAGAATGAAAGAAAACACATATTACAATCAGTGTAAAGAGTCTGCTAGAAGTGGCCTTAGCTTGTTACACACTGACACTAGTCAATGTTAAGCTGGTCTTCCAGTAGTCATTTCAGCCACAGTCAGACTATTGTCTTTACACTGTGACTTCTCACAACAGATATTTCTATTTTCATGAGGAGTTGTGGATGTGGATGTGGATCACTTTGTGGCAGCAGTGGCTGTGGGCCGGGGCTAGTTGTGGATGTGGATCACTTTGTGGCAGCAGTGGCTGTGGGCCGGGGCTAGTTGTGGATGTGGATCACTTTGTGGCAGGTGTCTCATCTTGGTCTGTTCACATGCGTTTGTGGATGTGGATCACTCTCTTGCAGTTGGGGCAGCGGTGTTCTACGTCCTTACAGGAGTCAACACAGAACGGAATCAAACAGCATGGCCAGCACCTAGAGAGAGAGAGAGAGAGAGAGAGAGAGCCAGAGAGAGAGATGGGAGAGAGAGACAGAGAGAGATGGGGGAGAGAGACAGAGAGAGAGAGCCAGAGAGAGAGATGGGGGAGAGAGAGACAGAGAGAGAGAGAGAGATGGGGAGAGAGAGAGAGATGGGGTAGAGAGAGAGAGAGACAGAGAGAGAGATGGGGGAGACAGAGAGAGATGGGGTAGAGAGACAGAGAGAGATGGGGTAGAGAGACAGAGAGAGAGAGAGCCAGAGAGAGAGAGAGAGAGAGAGAGAGAGAGCGAGACAGAGAGAGATGGGGTAGAGAGAGAGAGAGAGACAGAGAGAGAGAGAGAGAGCGAGACAGAGAGAGATGGGGTATAGAGAGAGAGAGATGGGGTAGAGAGAGAGAGAGATGGGGTAGAGAGAGAGAGAGAGAGAGAGACAGAGACAGAGACAGAGACAGAGAGAGAGAGAGAGCGAGAGAAGGGATTCAGTGTGTGTATCCATCTGTACAGTGTATGTGTGTTTGTGAGACAGAGAAAAAAAAACGTGTGCCACATGTCTGCATGTGTGTGTGTGTGTGTGTGTGTGTGTGTGTGTGTGTGTGTGTGTGTGTACAACTTACAGGAAGAAGCCGAGTGATCCACAGATGACCCAGGTGAGCAGTCCAGTGGTGTGTGTGGTCTCTGTCAGAACCGGGACCTGACAGTGGGGACACATCATCTGGCTGGGTACGTCTCTTGGCAGCGGCTGCTGCATCACCACCACCTGGGTTACTGCAGAGGGAGGAGAATACTGGTTAGAACCAGATAGAACTGGTCAGAACTGGATATAACTTCATAGAATTGGATAGAACTGGACAGGACTAGAAAGAATCCCCACCACCCGGGTTACTGCGGAGAATACTGGTTAGAACCAGATAGAACTGGACAGGACTAGAAAGAATCCCCACCACCCGGGTTACTGTACGGAGAGGAAAATACTGGTCAGAACTGGATAGAACTCAATAGAATGGGATGGACAGAACCAGACAGAGCTAGATAGAACAGGATAGAACAACTTAGGCCCCCCAAAAATTGTGTCACTTGTTGTTAGTTCTATATTTCAAACCCCTACAGAGGAAGAGGATTCGAGGGGTTGCTATGGCTGGGTGTTGCTAGGGCCAGGACGTCCAGCCAATACCTTGTGTGTGTACAACTTGGTTCTCGTTTTTCACTGGGTACTGTGAATACTAAAATAAGGAACCGATTGAGGTAGTTTTGGTCTGAGTTTTTTTCAGTGTGTGTGTGTGACTCACCGCTGGGGCCGTTTGTAGGTTGTGCCATGCCCGTGCCGTATTGGGGAGGTGGTGGGTACATGCCGGGTTGGGAACCTGATCAATAAGGGATGAATAAATACATCAATACACTGTGTAATTTATCACAAACCCAGGGATACAGAATGGTTGGCCAGCGTTATGGGAGCACAAACCCAGAGATACAGAGTGGTTGGCCAGCATTATGGGAACACAAACCCAGGGATACAGAATGGTTGGCCAGCATTGTGGGACCACAAACCCAGGGATACAGAGTGGTTGGCCAGCATTATAGGACCACAAACCCAGAGATACAGAGTGGTTGGCCAGCAATTATGGGAACACAAACCCAGGGATACAGAGTGGTTGGCCAGCATTATGGGAACACAAACCCAGAGATACAGAGTGGTTGGCCAGCATTATGGGACCACAAACCCAGGGATACAGAGTGGTTGGCCAGCATTATAGGACCACAAACCCAGGGATTTTTTTATATATTTTTATTTATTTTACCTTTATTTTACTAGGCAAGTCAGTTAAGAACTAATTCTTATTTTCAATGACGGACTAGGAACAGTGGGTTAACTGCCGGTTCAGGGGCAGAACGACAGATTTGTACCTTATCAGCTCGGGGATTTGAACTTGCAACCTTTCGGTTACTAGTCCAACGCTCTAACCACTAGGCTACCCTGCAGAGTGGTTGGCTAGCATTATGGGACCACAAACCCAGGGATAGAGAGTGGTTGGCCAGGGTTACGGGACCACAAACCCAGGGATACAGAGTGGTTGGCCAGGGTTATGGGAACACAAACCCAGGGATACAGAGTGGTTGGCCAGGGTTATGGGAACACAAACCCAGGGATACAGAGTGGTTGGCCAGGGTTATGGGAACACAAACCCAGGGATACAGAGTGGTTGGTCAGCCTTATTGGACTACAAACCCAGGGATACAGAGTGGATGGCCAGCATTATGGGAACACAAACCCAGGGATACAGAGTGGTTGGCCAGCGTTATGGTGACACAAACCCAGGGAGACAGAGTGGTTGGCCAGCCCTTAACAAGGATGTTCATGACATCTATAGCTATCGTGACACACACATCGGCTGTCCCCATAGGAGCACCCTTTTCAGTTCCAGGAAGAACCCTTTTAGGCTCCAAGAAGAACCCTTTTCGGTTCCAGGAAGAACCCTTTAGGTTCCAAGAAGAACCCTTTCAGGTTTCATGAAGGTTCTAGATAGCGTCTTATTTTCTAAGAGTGTAAGCTTAAACTGTCCCTAAGAGTATCAGTGTAGATCTGATCTCTTACCTCCCTGGAAGCCAGGCTGAGGGGGGTAGGCTGTTCCCCCCCCACTTCCCTGGTAGCCCGCCGGGGGGCCGGGGTAGGGGGGAGCAGACAAGTCCTGGGGGGGTCCATATTGGCTCTTCTCCATCCTGTCAGGGGTGGGTTTGAGAGAGAGAGAGAGAGAGAGAGAGAGAGAGAGAGAGGAAGAAAGTGAGCACAAACACAGTGAGCACACCTTATGAAAATATCACATTGAGAAAACATATGTCTCTGCCCCCACCTTCTCTCCCCCCTATAATACACAGTACAGTATGTCATCTGGAATCAGTTATAATACACAGTACAGTATGTCATCTGGAATCAGTTATAATACACAGTACAGTATGTCATCTGGAATCAGCTATAATACACAGTACAGTATGTCATCTGGAATCAGCTATAATACACAGTACAGTATGTCATCTGGAATCAGCTATAATACACAGTACAGTATGTCATCTGGAATCAGTTATAATACACAGTACAGTATGTCATCTGGAATCAGCTATAATACACAGTACAGTATGTCATCTGGAATCAGCTATAATACACAGTACAGTATGTCATCTGGAATCAGCTATAATACACAGTACAGTATGTCATCTGGAATCAGCTATAAGTATGTCATCTGGAATCAGTATAATACAGTACAGTATGTCATCTGGAATCAGCTATAATACACAGTACAGTATGTCATCTGGAATCAGCTATAATACACAGTACAGTATGTCATCTGGAATCAGCTATAATACACAGTACAGTATGTCATCTGGAATCAGCTATAATACACAGTACACTATGTCATCTGGAATCAGTATGTCATCTGGAATCAGCTATAATACACAGTACAGTATGTCATCTGGAATCAGTTATAATACACAGTACAGTATGTCATCTGGAATCAGTTATAATACACAGTACAGTATGTAATCTGGAATCAGTTATAATACACAGTACAGTATGTCATCTGGAATCAGTTATAATACACAGTGCAGTATGTCATCTGTAATCAGCTATATTACATCACATCATCTAAACATAATTGATCTATGAGGTCTCCCTTAGGAAACAGGTCTTCTGATCCAAATGGGACTTCCTGGTTCAATAAATGTTCAAAAAATAAATACAAATTCTAACCTCCTGATTCATTCTAACCTCAGGCTCATCGATAACCTTTACTTACAGTAACCAGTTCAGTCGTTAAAAACAAACTACATTATAAGGAAATTCATAGATTATACTACTGTGCTATAAATACAGTGCATTCAGAAAGTATTCAGACCCCTTGACCTTTTCCACATTTATTTAAATTACAGCATTATTCTAAAATTGATTACATTTGAAAAAATCATCCGAAATCTACACACGATACCCCATAATGACATCACAATACCCCATAATGACATCACAATACCACTTAATGACATCACAATACCCCATAACGACAAAGCAAAAACAGGTTCTTAAAACTGTTTGCATTTTTAAGAAACAAAACCAAAATATCTTTTTTACATAGGTATTCAGACCCTTTGCTATGAAATTGACTCGAAATTGAGCTCCGGTGCATCCTGTTTGTATTGATCATCCTTGAAATGTTTCTACAACTTGATTGGAGTCCAGCTGTGGTAAATTCAATTGATTGGACATGATTTGGAAAGGCACACACCTGACAGTGCATGTCACAGCAAAAACCAAGCCATGAGGTCGAAGGAATTGTCCGTAGAGCTCCGAGACAGAATTGTGTCGAGGCACAGATCTGGGGAAGGGTACCAAAAACATGTCTGCAGCATTGTAGCTCACCAAGAACACAGTGGCCTCCATCATTCATAAATAGAAAAAGATTGGAACCATCAAGACTCTTCCTAGAGCTGGCGGCCCGGCCAAACTGAGCAATCGGGGGAGAAGGGCCTTGGTCAGGGAGGTGAAGAAGAACCAGATGGTCACTCTATCAGAGCTCTAGAGTTCCTCTGTGGAGATGGGAGAACCTTCCAGAAGGACAACCATCTCTGCAGCACCCCACAAATCAGGCCTTTATGGTAGAGTGGCCAGATGGAAGCACTCAGTAAAATGCACATGACAGCCCGCTTGGAGTTTACCAAAAGGCACCTAAAGGACTCAGACCATCAGAAACAAGATTCTCTGGACTGATGAAACCAAGATTGAACTCTTTGCCCTGAATGCCAAGCGTCACGTCTGGAGGAAACCTAGCACCATCCCTACGGTTTTCAGCGGCAGGGACTGCGAGGCAAAGATTAATGGAGCAAAGTACAGAGAGATCCTTGATGAAATCCTGATCCAGAGGGCTCAGGAACTCAGACTGGGGTGAAGGTTCACCTTCCAACAGGACAACGACCCTAAGCACACAGTCAAGACAACGCAGGAGTGGCTTCGGGACAAGACTCTGAATGTCCTCGAGTGGCCCAGACTTGAACCCAATCGAACATCTTTGGTGAGACCTGAAAATAGCTGTGCAGCGACACTCCCCATCCAACCTGACAGAGTTTTAGAGGATCTGCAGAGAGGAACGAGAGGAATACAGGTGTGCTAAACTTGTAGCGTCATACCCAAGAAGACCCGCGGCTGTAATCGCTGCCAAAGGTGCTTCAACAAGTCCCGAGTAAAGGCTCTGAATACTTATGTAAATGTGATATGTTCATTTGTTTTTGTTTTTATACATTAGCTAACATTTCTAAAAAACTGTTTTTGATTTGTCATTGTGGGGTATTATGTGCAGATTGATGAGGGGAAAACGATTTAATCAATTTAAGAATAGGGCTGTAATGTAACAAAATTTGGAAAAAGTCAAGGGTTCTGAATGCTCTGTATGAGTTCATCCCAAATGACACACTATTTCCCATGTGGGCCCTGGTCAAAAGCAGGGCACTAAATATGAACCAGGCTGCCATTTGGGACAAAGCCTATGCGTAAATGTTATACAGCATCATGTAGTTGATTATGGTGTTGTTATGAAGTTGTAACGGAGGCTTATCTGTTGGACTTTGTTCCACGGGATCATGAGGAAGTGAGGTAGAGTTGTTTAGTGTGTTTTGCGGGGAGCTGCTGCTGCGCAGAAGAAAAATCAGCCTGCGCAGAGAAGCACGAGATTGAACCTCACTCAACTTTCTAGTTTTCCCCGTTAGTTACCACTATCAACCCTTTACTGTGGGAATTGTGATCGAATCAACGCAATTATTAGCTACTTTCAATGCAACATACCGAAACAAAACCAACTATTCAAGAGACTTTGTTGTAGACAGAACTCATCAGAGAAGGATTCTATTGCATTGACAAGCACATACTCTAGTCTAAACAGACCGGTGCGCCATAACCAATCAGAGCTGCAGTAGGCCTATATGCAAATAAACCACGACCATACATGTGCCATTCACGTTGAACGTGACTGTCTTTACAGAATCAGCGGTCGTGAGTAGATGAGCTGTTTTGAGATCATATTCTTTGCTCGTTGGTGAGTTATTAGCCCAGTTATAGATCAGTTGTAATCCTCAATGGAGGAGTGTTTGTTTCCTACAAGACACAACAGGTGTGCATTTCTAGACATCATTGAAAAGTGACTCAGGTAAAGAACTTTTTTGTCTTAAAGGGGCAGTGTTGTATTTGTCAGATTTTCTGTAATAATGGTATGGGAATAAAATGGTTTCTTGCATCAAACAACTCAACAACATTTTCAGTCACCTCCTTGTCTGAAGGACAAGTGGATAAACAGGTTCATGTCAACAAGCCCTGCATGTGTTTTTCCAAACAACTCATAGAATGTAGCCTACATTGAACACCACACATTGGCTGCTACTGTAGCCTGAATGATAGAACAGCTATTTCCATGTTAAAATGTTATGGGATGCATTTTCTCCATTGTTTTTGATGGTAGGCCCCTCTGGTAGTCCTACATTATGATCAAATAGTAGTCTACTTGATCACTGTTAAAACCAGGGGCGCAACTTTGGTTTTAGAAGTGGGGGGGACATAATTGTATTATTTTTATCCACTCGGATAAACACTCCAAACAACCTACCTGACCGCTCGGAGGCGTCCGCATGGTCCTAACGCCCACCGTTGCCTCGTTTAGTATCACATTTCAATGATAAAACTGGGGGGGACTAAATGGAATTTCAGAATGTGGGGGGGGTGGACATGTCCCCAGTAAAGTTGCGCCCCTGGTTAAAACTAACTTAAAGTGGGTACAGCCTCAGTGGTCACAGTAAACGTGCGCCAGAAGTTGCACAGAATGTTGAAGTTTACGCTCAGCAGACCTGAAATTTGCTCAGTGATGAAAACATTTGAGGGAACAGTCTATTCCCTACATACTGTCATTCACTACTTTTAACCGGAGTCCTATGGGCCCTGATCAACAGTAGTACACTACCCCATGGGCCCTGATCAACAGTAGTACACTACCCTATGGTCCCTGGTCAACAGTAGTATTCTACCTATGGGCCCTGGTCAACAGTAGTCCACTACCCTATGGGCCCTGGTCAACAGTAGTATTCTACCCTATGGGCCCTGGTCAACAGTAGTATTCCACCCTATGGGCCCTGGTCAACAGTAGTATTCCACCCTATGGGCCCTGGTCAACAGTAGTACACTACCCTACACTACCCTATGGGCCCTGGTCAACAGTAGTACACTACCCTATGGGCCCTGGTCAACAGTAGTATTCTACCCTATGGGCCCTGGTCAACAGTAGTATTCTACCCTATGGTCCCTGGTCAACAGTAGTACACTACCCTAAGGGCCCTGGTCAACAGTAGTACACTACCCTATGGGCCCTGGTCAACAGTAGTCCACTACCCTATGGGCCCTGGTCAACAGTAGTATTCTACCCTATGGGCCCTGGTCAACAGTAGTATTCCACCCTATGGGCCCTGGTCAACAGTAGTACACTACCCTATGGGCCCTGGTCAACAGTAGTCCACTACCCTATGGGCCCTGGTCAACAGTAGTATTCTACCCTATGGGCCCTGGTCAACAGTAGTATTCCACCCTATGGGCCCTGGTCAACAGTAGTATTCCACCCTATGGGCCCTGGTCAACAGTAGTACACTACCCTACACTACCCTATGGGCCCTGGTCAACAGTAGTACACTACCCTATGGGCCCTGGTCAACAGTAGTATTCTACCCTATGGGCCCTGGTCAACAGTAGTATTCTACCCTATGGTCCCTGGTCAACAGTAGTACACTACCCTAAGGGCCCTGGTCAACAGTAGTACACTACCCTATGGGCCCTGGTCAACAGTAGTACACTACCCTATGGGCCCTGGTCAACAGTAGTCCACTACCCTATGGGCCCTGGTCAACAGTAGTATTCTACCCTATGGGCCCTGGTCAACAGTAGTATTCCACCCTATGGGCCCTGGTCAACAGTAGTATTCCACCCTATGGGCCCTGGTCAACAGTAGTACACTACCCTACACTACCCTATGGGCCCTGGTCAACAGTAGTACACTACCCTATGGGCCCTGGTCAACAGTAGTATTCTACCCTATGGGCCCTGGTCAACAGTAGTATTCTACCCTATGGTCCCTGGTCAACAGTAGTACACTACCCTAAGGGCCCTGGTCAACAGTAGTACACTACCCTATGGGCCCTGGTCAACAGTAGTACACTACCCTATGGGCCCTGGTCAACAGTAGTCCACTACCCTATGGGCCCTGGTCAACAGTAGTATTCTACCCTATGGGCCCTGGTCAACAGTAGTATTCTACCCTATGGGCCCTGGTCAACAGTAGTATTCTACCCTATGGGCCCTGGTCAACAGTAGTATTCTACCCTATGGGCCCTGGTCAACAGTAGTATTCTACCCTATGGGCCCTGGTCAACAGTAGTATTCTACCCTATGGGCCCTGGTCAACAGTAGTACACTACCCTATGGGCCCTGGTCAACAGTAGTACACTACCCTATGGGCCCTGGTCAACAGTAGTATTCTACCCTATGGGCCCTGGTCAACAGTAGTACACTACCCTATGGGCCCTGGTCAACAGTAGTCCACTACCCTATGGGCCCTGGTCAACAGTGGGTTAAATAGAATTAAAGACCCATTTCAGGAAGTGTTTTGAATTTGAAATACAAAATGTTACAACTTTTTAAATTAGTAGCTTCTACTCTTCCATCTGTTGAGAAGTAATTGAATATAGATTTTTTTTCAGATTACTTCCTGAACTGACTGATCTCAATTGGAATTGACCCCAAACCTGACCTTTACTATACCCATTTACTATGGGCAGGAACCATAACTCTCACACCCTAGTCAGTTAAACATTTACACAAGGATTCATTTTCATTTCCTTAATCCAACATCTCACAGAACAGCTGGACATGTCCCCATAATGGGCCCTGGGTATTCTACCCTATCCTGGTTTGGTTAGCTATCAAATTCACTGATGTGTGAAGTACAGTTTTCCACTCTGTCTGTGTGTACACATCTAACAGAGCTGTCTGTGTGTACACATCTAACAGAGCTGTCTGTGTGTACACATCTAACAGAGCTGTCTGTGTGTACACATCTAACAGAGCTGTCTGTGTGTACACATCTAACAGCGCTGTCTGTGTGTACACATCTAACAGCGCTGTCTGTGTGTACACATCTAACAGAGCTGTCTGTGTGTACACATCTAACAGAGCTGTCTGTGTGTACACATCTAACAGCGCTGTCTGTGTGTACACATCTAACAGCGCTGTCTGTGTGTACACATCTAACAGAGCTGTCTGTGTGTACACATCTAACAGCGCTGTCTGTGTACACATCTAACAGTGCTGTCTGTGTGTACACATCTAACAGAGCTGTCTGTGTGTACACATCTAACAGAGCTGTCTGTGTGTACACGTCTAACAGAGCTGTCTGTGTGTACACGTCTAACAGACCTGTCTGTGTGTACACATCTAACAGAGCTGTCTGTGTGTACACATCTAACAGAGCTGACTGTGTGTACACATCTGTGTGTACAATCTAGCGCTGTCTGTGTGTACACATCTAACAGAGCTGTCTGTGTGTACACATCTAACAGAGCTGTCTGTGTGTACACATCTAACAGAGCTGTCTGTGTGTACACATCTAACAGCGCTGTCTGTGTGTACACATCTAACAGCGCTGTCTGTGTGTACACATCTAACAGCGCTGTCTGTGTGTACACATCTAACAGCGCTGTCTGTGTGTACACATCTAACAGCGCTGTCTGTGTGTACACATCTAACAGCGCTGTCTGTGTGTACACATCTAACAGCGCTGTCTGTGTGTACACATCTAACAGCGCTGTCTGTGTGTACACATCTAACAGCGCTGTCTGTGTGTACACATCTAACAGAGATGTCTGTGTGTACACATCTAACAGAGCTGTCTGTGTGTACACATCTAACAGAGATGTCTGTGTGTACACATCTAACAGAGCTGTCTGTGTGTACACATCTAACAGAGCTGTCTGTGTGTACACATCTAACAGAGCTGTCTGTGTGTACACATCTAACAGATCTGTCTGTGTGTACACATCTAACAGATCTGTCTGTGTGTACACATCTAACAGAGCTGTCTGTGTGTACACATCTAACAGAGCTGTCTGTGTGTACACATCTAACAGAGCTGTCTGTGTGTACACATCTAACAGAGCTGTCTGTGTGTACACATCTAACAGCGCTGTCTGTGTGTACACATCTAACAGAGCTGTCTGTGTGTACACATCTAACAGAGCTGTCTGTGTGTACACATCTAACAGAGCTGTCTGTGTACACATCTAACAGAGCTGTCTGTGTGTACACATCTAACAGAGCTGTCTGTGTGTACACATCTAACAGCGCTGTCTGTGTGTACACATCTAACAGAGCTGTCTGTGTGTACACATCTAACAGCGCTGTCTGTGTGTACACATCTAACAGCGCTGTCTGTGTGTACACATCTAACAGAGCTGTCTGTGTGTACACATCTAACAGAGCTGTCTGTGTGTACACATCTAACAGAGCTGTCTGTGTGTACACATCTAACAGAGCTGTCTGTGTGTACACATCTAACAGAGCTGTCTGTGTGTACACATCTAACAGACTGTCTGTGTGTACACATCTAACAGAGCTGTCTGTGTGTACACATCTAACAGATCTGTCTGGGTGTACACATCTAACAGAGCTGTCTGTGTGTACACATCTAACAACGCTGTCTGTGTGTACACATCCAACAGAGATGTCTGTGTGTACACATCTAACAGCGCTGTCTGTGTGTACACATCTAACAGAGCTGTCTGTGTGTACACATCTAACAGAGCTGTCTGTGTGTACACATCTAACAGAGCTGTCTGTGTACACATCTAACAACGCTGTCTGTGTGTACACATCCAACAGAGATGTCTGTGTGTACACATCTAACAGCGCTGTCTGTGTGTACACATCCAACAGAGATGTCTGTGTGTACACATCTAACAGCGCTGTCTGTGTGTACACATCTAACAGAGCTGTCTGTGTGTACACATCTAACAGAGCTGTCTGTGTGTACACATCTAACAACGCTGTCTGTGTGTACACGTCTAACAGAGCTGTCTGTGTGTACACATCTAACAGAGATGTCTGTGTGTACACATCTAACAGCGCTGTCTGTGTGTACACGTCTAACAGAGCTGTCTGTGAGGAAACATCTAACAGAGCTGTCAAACATTAGGCACCAAGACAGAGTTAGAAGGTAGGGTGACTGGTGCTGTGTTTTCTCTAAACCGATTTAAAAACACCCCTCTTCTAACAAGTCTTTTCTTTCTCACGTAGCAACACACACAAAACAAACACAGATATTCCTAGTCATACACACAACTCTTTCATATGTTATTATATCCTCCAAAGAAGCACTCTGAAACCCCCCAACTCAGAGCACCCTTTCCCAGCCACGAGCAGAGCAACAGCCCCTTACCTTTTTGGAGTCCTGGAGGAGACGAGGTACTGTGGACTGTGTGGAGCTAAAGATCAGAGCTGCTACTCCCTCGAGACAGTGAGAAAGTGAACCAGGTAGGAAAGAGAGCGAGAACGAGCGCACACACAGAGGGGAGGAGTGGGGCAGATGAGGTAACAACGTTATCTGAAGTGGCTGAATAGTGAACACAAGCCCGATGGAAAATAACTCCACCCGTTGGTCAATCACTAGTTCCAGTGTAATTGCATCATCACTGTGTGACGACGAATCCCAGTATAAAAGTAAACAGGAAATTCCACTCACACCAGGGGCATTTCACAAATGACAATGAGCCCTGGTCAAAAGTAGTGCACTCCTGTATCTAGGGAACATGGTGTCATGTGGGACACAGGCCTGAAGACACCTATTCTCATCAATAGACCAGAGACCTCTGACTCACTAAAGGGTTTTAAAGTGAAGAGGTGGAGGGGTGTGAATATGCTGTGTGTGTGTGTGTGTTCGTGTGTGTTCGTGTGTGTGTGTGTGTGTGTGTTTTGAGGGGAAATTGTGGCTGTGGTGAGTTAAGGTGTTTATAGTTCTGGTTGGAAAATACGTTTGTTAGTGAGAAGACAGAAGACCTAGTAGCCAGCAGAGAGCATTAACCAGCAGCCTATTATCACCATGACTCATCCTCAGTTAGACTATTAGAACCTAATGCAGACCAGACAGTCATTTCTTTACTAACATTGGTCCATTGGTGTTTAAAAAAAAGGTCATTAGAACACCTAACATAGGCCTATTTTCAGGTGAATACATTTTAGAAAAGTGTGTGTGTTCATCCATCCACCATTTGTTACCTGAGAATGTATACTGAACAAAAATATAAACGTAACATGCAACAATTTCAACAGTTTTACTGAGTTACAGTAAATCAGTCAATTGAAATAAATGTATTAGGCTCTAATCTATGGACTTCATATGACTGGGCAGGGGCGCAGCCATAGACGGGCCTGGAAGAACATAGGCCCACCCACTTGGGAGCCAGGCCCAGCCAATCAGAATGATTTGTTCCCCCACAAAAGGGCTTTATTACAGACAGAAATAGTCCTCAATTTCATCAGCTGTCTGGGTGGCTGGTCTCAGACTGGTCTGGTGTGGTTATTCAACATTCTGCCATATTGTCTAAAACAATGTTGGAGGTGGCTTATGGTAGAGAAATTAACATTAAATTCTCTGGCAACAGCTCTGGTGGACATTCCTTCAGTCAGCATGCCAATTGCATGCTCCCTCAAAACTTGAGACATCTGTGGCATTGCACACTTTAGAGTGGCCTCCCGCACACATACACTTGTATCCCTCCTCCGGCTTGGCTACTGCGGGGTACCGTTCAGAGGAATGGCAGCCCGGAGGAATGGAAGCCCAGAGGAATGGAAGCCCAGAGGAATGGAAGCCCAGAGGAATGGAAGCCCAGAGGAATGGCAGCCCGGAGGAATGGCAGCCCAGAGGAATGGAAGCCCAGAGGAATGGAAGCCCAGAGGAATGGAAGCCCAGAGGAATGGAAGCCCAGAGGAATGGCACTTCAAGCATTTCTCTACCCTTCACCAGGTGGTTACAGACTGAAACAACGCAAAGAGGATTCGCCATGAGTCCAAAACACTGGATACGGAGACCGAGGCCGGGACTCTGCGCACCCAAGCTGAGGGGACGCGGCACCTGGGAGTGAGACTGCAGCATATCCACTTCTGGAAGTCGGAGCTGCAGTGGCACATCGAGAAGCTGGTGGCCGAGACAGACCTCCTCCTGGGGCAGAAGAGGAGGCTGTTGAAGGCGCTGGACGCCACCGAGATCCCGTTCGCCATCGCCACGGATAACCTAACCTGTCGGGAACGGCGACCGCGTAGAAGAGGAGCTGCTGATGATACAAAAATAACATCGACTTGTCTTTGCTCTAGTTCACCAAAATACTTGTATCATTATTAAATGTTGCCTAGACGTAATTTCACTAGAAACCAATCTGAAAATAAGGTGATGGTTGTGTTTGTGTACCGCAGGAGGTGGAGTTGATCAGGAGCATCCAGGCTCTGTTGAAGAGAACGCTGAGTCAGGCTGTCAATCAAATCAAGTGAGCGTCACAATGAAACAATAAGGGGGTTTATTTATCAAAACTTGGATGATACAAATTATGGCAAGCAAATAAACCAAAGTGCTTTAAAATATACCTAGGGCTAAATTACTTGAAAAACGAACTGTCCTATAAAGTATTAACGTTAAAAAGAACTACGCTATAACGTGCAGGAACAGAACGTACATAAACCAAAAATCAACTCGCTGATGGGACGTTCCATTATAAGGGGAGTGGCCAGCTCCAAGGCAAGTCTGCAAACCGTCAAGTTTTACATTTCTACAATAATGATAACGTTAAATATAAGCATTATTTTATCAATAACAGTATACAATATCAATGTATAACTGTACTTCGCTATTTTAAACACTCGTCAAAGGGAAAAAGAGTTCCACTGGGGTGAACAGAGGGTGGGCATTTCCCAACTCCCTTCCGGAACCGAATTTTAACCCTGGGATTCAGGTCGGACCTCCTTTATCAGCACACCGTGGCATCCATCACTGCTGAGGAATAGAGGTAAACAAGACATTACTTTGAACTGTGACTATTTACTTGAGAATGATAATGGTTAAATTATAACAATGACTGTTACCACAAACTATGAAGCGTGCACGCAACATAGAAAACAATGATAGCAAATGTCAAACTGTATTTCTGCAATACAGTTACGTATGGGATATAAGAAACAAAAGCTGTGTGTCGCGTCGTCATCTATATTATGTGTATAGTGCAAATTGAGTGAAAACGTGCATAATTAAAATGATATTTGTTATGGCCTGTACACTTGTGTAACAGTATAACTTTAGACCGTCCCCTCGCCCATACCCGGGCGCGAACCAGGGACCCTCTGCACACATCAACAACAGTCACCCTCGAAGCATCGTTACCCATCGCTCCGCATATTTTCCGCCATTTTGTTCAAATCTGAAAACGTTGGAGCCTATTTTCTGAAGAACTGCATTATGGGCCATGAAAGAACGGAAATGTTGTCCACTGCTTGTATACTTTGTATTTTGGTGAATGAAGTGCGGGAACTTTTGGTAGAATAACTATACCCATACTATGACCAATAAGCATACTCCAGTCAATTTACTTAACAAATAGTAAGGTTAGTATAAGCATTTTAACGCAGTTGATGAATTTTCAGTTAAATAGCTACAGTGCAAGTTAACCCAACTGAGCTGCAAACGTAGCTAGCTATCTAACAAACTTTACATACTGCATAGCTAGCTAACTGAATTAAATATCACCAGTTACCTAACTTCATAATGACTAGTTATCTTGATGTAATTGTAAAACAAACTCCAAATGCATTTGTAGGTAGCTAGCTAATAGCCATGGAAGAGAGTGAAAGGATAGCTGCTCCAGCTGTCAGAAGGTAGAGTAGACTATTCTGGATAGGGCAGGTACTGTTGTGAAGTTCCACTCCATAGTAAGAAGTGAGGACGGAGAGAATCGTAACATAATATTCAGTGCAGTCTAATTTTAGTATAATGAAGTCTGTTTTCTGTCCTCAGATACAGAGCTGTGAAACCCTGTCTGCAGATGAAGAGCAATGGTTCCCAGTCCTGTTCCTGGGGTCTCAAAGGGGTGCGCATTTTAATTTTTGCCTTAGTGCCACTCAGCTGATTCAAATGATCAAGTCATCATCAAGCTTCAAGTAGTATTTATGTATTCATTTGTGACGCTATCCTTGATATGATCCTGCTGTTGTCACATGCATCTATCCAATGTAATGTTTGTTTGTTTATAAGATATATTATACTTTATACTAATCCACAATGACCTGGTGATGTAAAAGTCTAATGACATTATCTTACATATTCCTACAGATGCCTTGCAACTGGAGATTTCTTAAACGATTGCCTACAGTTACTGTGTAGGGCACTGCACAGTTGGGTGACCAGGGCCATCTGGGACTGTCTCGTGGGGGATTTCAGGCATCTGTGAAGGCTACCTGTGTCCTGCATAACTTCATGATGATGAACAGGAGGGGACCTGCAGCGCTCCGCCGTGTGCCAGAGGAGAGGTCTGCTGCTCTGCAGGATGTTGCCAGGATGGGGGCCAACAACGCACACAGGAGGCAATCTGTGTGCAGGAGACCTTCACCTCCTACTTCTTAGCAAAGGATGCTGTTCCCTGGCAACATAGACTACACTATGCACAACCAAAGGCTCTTTTAAGAGCCATCCACATTGCAATAAGAGTATTCTTCAATTTACTTAGCTATGTCAACTGCAGTTATTCATTTCAGTTTCTGTTCCTGTGATTTCTACTTCGCCGGTGAGGGTGCTGTTTAGGTAGGTGTGGTGTCTGTACAAAAACAAAACAGGCTCTTTTAAGAGTCACCCATATTGAAAACATTTAGAACAATTAGACACCCTATAAGCCACACCTACACACTTATCTATCAATCTGATGTATGTGTTGTGTAGTAAGCAGGCTCCGGTGTATAACTGTGGCTCCTTCCACCTTCAAAGAATAGACAAGAGGACAAACCATGGAGAATAGTAACACACTTCATTATTTATATAACTAAATTGTTTGTACTCAAGTGTCTGCATAAAGTACTCTGCAGCCACTTAGTGAGGCCACACACACACAGATTCCTGTTGAACACCGTCTCTTTAACGGACTTATTTTCTCAATAACAGTCTCCTTCACTCCATCCCTCTCTCCCCTTCTCCCGTAATCATGTAGGTCAGTGGTTGCCAAACTTTTTATGGTCCCATACCCCTTCAAACATTCAACCTAGCTGCGTACCCCCTCTAGCACCAGGGTCAGCGCATTCTCAAATGTTTTTTGCCATCATTGTAAGCCTGCCACTCACACACACTATACATTTATTAAACATAAGAGTCTGAGTTTGTCACAACCTGGCTCGTGGGAATTAACAAAGAGCTCTTATAGGATCAAGGGCACATAATAATATTCAATACATTTGCTATTTATTTAGCCATCTTACATATAAAACATTTTGTTCATTGAAAATAGTTTTTTAATTTTTTAAATGTTATTTAAACGTTAATCGCATTTTTATTTGGCGTACCCGTTTGGAATATCTGCTGTAGGTTATATCAGCTTTGTCAGTGAACTCCTCCTGTGTCTGAACTGGCTCCATAGAGGGCACAGCATGATCAGAGGTGAGAGGTCACTTGGTTGGGTTAACAGGAAGTATTATTAAAGAGATGCTTTACATTGAAATACAGATAGAGATGTCGTAGTCCAAGAGTTTAGAATTTTACCTCCTGATTATTATGACTGACAGTGATGGCATGATTAAGCCTTGTTTGTTTTTTTATTTTGTCTCCTCTGCAGGTAAGTTTTGATGTGAGAGAGTATGCCAACCGCCAGACCCATCATCGCCACCTCAGCCGCTGTTACGATAACCTTCAGGCCAATTTGGGGCCCAAGGCTGGTTAGGAGACACCTCTAGAGACACTTATGTAAAACATTTCACATTCTCTACTGGTTGAAGTCTCTCATTTGATGAAATACCACACCTATCCTGTCCTCAGATCAGTGCAGATGAAGGAAATTAGATAGATGAACCTATTTACATGATGCATAGGAAGTGTAATGTACTGTGTTTTTAAAAATTCTGTTTCTGTATATATGAATTACAAATCAGCCCTTTAACTAGTTAAATCATGTTTCTAGTCTATTGCATAGTTAATGTGTAACCAAGCATTGATATCCCAGGACCAAGATTGGTAAACGCTTGAAGTGTATAATTGTAATACATACATGCAGACACAGCATCATTCAAAGACTGGAAGTTGATACTCCTGGTATTGGATATGACTGAAAAAGAATCTCACAGACATTCATACCTGAACCGCACCTTTATTTGCCAAGGTAGAGTACATGATCAGTGAATATATTAAATGTACAGGCTACAATGTGGGAATCTCATGCTACATGTATATACGACTTGCATCCTTGGCACAAAGTTATATTATATTATACTCAATCCATAGGCTTCATTAATGTCATTCAGACTGTTTTGAAGTTGATACAACCGGCTATGATAGCTTAAGTTCATATCTAGGTTCTGAACCAATATGTATACCAAACGTTTGGGTCCATACACAGATCAGCTAGACAGCTACACATCCATAGGCATACAGGGATTTTTATCCCCCACTGCCCAATAAACAAGAAAATAGTTAGCTAGTTACGTTATCCACAAGGCAAGCTTACAAAATTGTACATTCAATTTGCAGTAAACGCTTTACCTAGATAGATTATTTACATCCACCGTTTCACAAGACGACAGCCTGGTTTGCTGGTTGCTTCAGGAGTCCCTAAAACAAACACGAATTACAATGTCATATTCATGTCAAAACACCCATAAAACTAGCTAGTTGGCTACTGTTAAGCTAGTCAGAAAGCTTGCTAAATCGCGATTTTCGCAAATTGACTTTATGATAAAACATATGCATACTCGTTTTGTCTCTACATTAACTAACAGTCCTGTCAACTGTGTTTTGCATGAATCGTTATGACGTTATAATCCCGTACATTTGCTTCCATCCTGGCATTTCTGTCCGCCATCTTTGCAGCAGCTGAGCCGGGTTACAGCCTATTCATTTAGGTACCAAACACAGGAAAATGGACTGCCTGAGGTTGTCCAATAAGAAACGCTCGTTATCGTTTTCCAGTGCAAATTGTTTGCCTACGTTTTGCTCCTGTGTGCACTAATGAATACGGATCCTGCTATGGTAACAATGTCCTTTTTTTTTGTCTTATGGCGCCCCTTACTGTCTGCAATACGTAGCTACTCACCCGCAAAGCATGCAAAGGAAAAACCAAGGAGGCCGAGATGTGATAAGTGCTAACAGGTGATAAACAGCACTGATGTTTAGGCATAGAAGCCCAAACGTATTCTCCTTTTTTATTCTTCACATTTGATCACTTTGCATCAAGGCTGACACACAGTACCACCCCAACTCAGACAACCCCAACACAGTACCACCCCAACTCAGTACCACCCCAACACAGTACCACCCCAACTCAGTACCACCCCAACACAGTACCACCCCAACACAGTACCACCCCAACACAGTACCACCCCAACACAGTACCACCCCAACACAGTACCACCCCAACACAGTACCACCCCAACTCAGTACCACCCCAACTCAGTACCACCCCAACACAGTACCACCCCAGCTCAGTACCACCCCAACTTAGACAACCTACAGGACCAGTGAGTAGCTGTATTCTGCCCAACCAAGCAAAAAGGCAGTAACTGCTCATTTGGTCGAAAATGAGTTAATGTCATTTTTGCTACATTAAATACATGCTTAATCATGTGGACAAGTATCCTGCCTCTATTGTGTTCTGGATCAAATTGGGGGTATGTTATTTTGCTTGGTAGGGCAGTATTATACACACACACACAACCACACGCACGGATGTATTATACTCACAAACACAGACACAATTATTGACAATGAAGTAAAAATGTATGCTTTTAAAATGTTTCTTATCTAAACACACACTATATTTACCACAAATGTAACACAATACATTTGCAATTCTAACAAGCTCCTTGGTATGTGACAATGCTTTTATTCAGCTCAGCTTTTTCCTTCAGTTCCTGAAAGTCCTGTTGAAAGTTGTTGAGCTGGTTCTGAGAGCCTTGGACCATGACTGTACGGGTGTGATAAAGATTCACTGTAATAACAACCTTTAAGGGACTGTCATCGACATACACTTTGACCTGTACGGCATTGTTGATGTCTCTCTCTTTAGTGTTGGGGTAGGTTTGGCGCAGGGCCCTACGCCAGGCTGCGGGGTGCGCTGTGTAGAAAACATAGTTGGTTTTGACTCTGTTCTTCAGTGCTTTTTTGTAATCCACTATCAAGAGTCTCAGGATGTTTCCTCAAGACTTCTCCCTTGTGATGTTTCCTAGCCTCAGAATCCATACCTTCAGGGTATGGGATTTCAATGGCCTGCACCACACCTAGATTGATGCTTTCTCTAGGCTTTACTCCAGGGCCCTTACGTTTTACCTTCAGTGACCGTGACAGTCCTTGTCCTGTTCTTCCAAAATCCCGGAACATTTCAAATAACGTTGTGAACTTGAAGGTTAAAAAAGATAGTAGGCTTATCTTCAGTATCTCACGTTGTTGTCTATTTAGTCCTGGGTAATTTTGTCCCTCTGTCCTAATGTTGCCTGTTGAACATCCAAAACATGCAGAGATCAGAATGTTGAAAACAGAAGTACTAACTTAGTCTCAATCCTAAAGTGCATAAAGCTCATTACAAGTGCCAACAACTGGGTGACACATAGCCTAGAGGTTAAGAGCACTGGGCCTATAATCTGAAATAGTCTGCCGTTCTGCCCTTGAGCAAGGCAGTTAACCCCAAACAACAACTGCTTCCCAGTCGCCGTGGACGTCGATGAAGGAGTTGGGTTAAATGCAGCTGAATAAATTCACTTGTGAAACTGACTATGTATCGCCTTTCCCCTTTCTCAGCCAAGGTTTATTATTATTATCGTCGTCCACTACAGAAACCAAAACTAACCATGAAAAAAATACAAGACATCATTCTCTTACCAGAAAAAAGGATGATTCAAATCGCCAAAAATCGCTGCGACTGGCAGTATGTGATTCCAACAGACGAGGTTCCTTCTGCATTTTTCAAAAACGTACAAACGCTAAATACTGTAACAGCATTGGATGGCGCCGACACGTGTCTTCCCGCGGTGTTTTGAGCGGGTGCGTATCACATGAGGATGATGCATCTTGAAAGTGACCAGTGTTTTCCATGTTATTATCATGTAATGTATCTCATGTCCCTATTCATACACAACTAACTACTACTACTACTACACATGTCTACTACTACACAGTATTTGTGTTTACTGAGTCTGCCAGATCAGAGGCAGTAGGGGGGTGGGGGTGGTTTCTTCCCCATCAGGGCACTTTGGGATGTGGTGTGTGCGTGAGTAGAGAGAGAGTGACTGATGGAGACCGTTATAGTTGGGTGGGCCATTCGCAGTGCTGTAGGTGGCACGTGCTTCAGGCAATGCTTACAGAGAATTCTGCAAGCGGACCTGCTGTTGCCACACACACACACACCAATTCACCATCCCTACTACACACACACACACACACACCAATTCACCATCCCTACTACACACACACACACCAATTCACCATCCCTACTACACACACACACCAATTCACCATCCCTACTACACACACACACACACAATTCACCATCCCTACTACACACACACACACACACACACCAATTCACCATCCCTAATACACACACACACACACACACACCAATTCACCATACCTACTACACACACACACCAATTCACCATCCCTACTACACACACACACCAATTCACCATCCCTACTACACACACACACCAATTCACCATCCCTACTACACACACACACACCAAATTCACCATCCCTACTACACACACACACACCAATTCACCATCCCTACTACACACACACACACCAATTCACCATCCCTACTACACACACACACACCAATTCACCATCCCTACTACACACACACACCAATTCACCATCCCTACTACACACACGCACACACCAATTCACCATCCCTACTACACACACACACACACCAATTCACCATCCCTACTACACACACACACACACCAATTCACCATCCCTACTACACACACACACACACCAATTCACCATCCCTACTACACACACACACACACCAATTCACCATCCCTACTACACACACACACACACCAATTCACCATCCCTACTACACACACACAAATTCACCATCCCTACTACACACACACACCAATTCACCATCCCTACTACACACACACACAAATTCACCATCCCTACTACACACACACCAGTGACCATCACTTCTAGCCATTTCCCAGAGGATATTATAATCTGGTTGTCAATCTTTACCAGGGTTAATTAGAATTTAAGACACCCAATTCAGGAAGTGATTTTTAAATGAAAAGCTTCTCCTCTTTCATTTATTCAGAAGTCATCTTGAACTATCTGACTTTAATTCGAAATGACCCCAACCTTGAACTTTACTATACCCATTTACAATGGGCAGAAACCCAAACTCACACATCCTAGTCAGTTAAACATTTACAGAAGGCTTTATTTTCATTTCCTTAATCCAACATCTCACAGAACAGCTGGACATGTCCCCATAATGGGCCCTGGGTATTCTACCCTAGCCTGGTTTGGTTAGCTATCAAATTCACTGATGTGTGAAGTACAGTTTTCCACTCTGTCTGTGTGTACACATCTAACAGATCTGTCTGTGTGTACACATCTAACAGAGCTGTCTGTGTGTACACATCTAACAGAGCTGTCTGTGTGTACACATCTAACAGAGATGTCTGTGTGTACACATCTAACAGATGTACACATCTAACAACGCTGTCTGTGTGTACACATCTAACAGAGATGTCTGTGTGTACACATCTAACAGAGATGTCTGTGTGTACACATCTAACAGCGCTGTCTGTGTGTACACATCTAACAGCGCTGTCTGTGTGTACACATCTAACAGAGCTGTCAAACATTAGGCACCAAGACAGAGTTAGAAGGTAGGGTGACTGGTGCTGTGTTTTCTCTAAACCGATTTAAAAACACCCCTCTTCTAACAAGTCTTTTCTTTCTCACGTAGCAACACACACAAAACAAACACAGATATTCCTAGTCATACACACAACTCTTTCATATGTTATTATATCCTCCAAAGAAGCACTCTGAAACCCCCCAACTCAGAGCACCCTTTCCCAGCCACGAGCAGAGCAACAGCCCCTTACCTTTTTGGAGTCCTGGAGGAGACGAGGTACTGTGGACTGGAGTCCTGGAGGAGACGAGGTACTGTGGACTGGAGCTCTGGAGGAGACGAGGTACTGTGGACTGGAGCTCTGGAGGAGACGAGGTACTGTGGACTGGAGCTCTGGAGGAGACGAGGTACTGTGGACTGGAGCTCTGGAGGAGACGAGGTACTGTGGACTGGAGCTCTGGAGGAGACGAGGTACTGTGGACTGGAGCCCTGGAGGAGACGAGGTACTGTGGACTGGAGCCCTGGAGGAGACGAGGTACTGTGGACTGGAGCCCTGGAGGAGACGAGGTACGTGGATTGATGGCAGCATTCGTGTGAAACTGAAGGCACGAACCACTGCTTTTAATCAGGGCAAGGTGTCTGGTAACATGGCTGAATACAAACAGTGCAGCTATTCCCTCCGCAAGGCTATCAAACAAGCTAAGCGCCAGTACAGAGACAAAGTAGAATCTCAATTCAACGGCTCAGACACAAGAGGTATGTGGCAGGGTCTACAGTCAATCACGGACTACAGGAAGAAACCCAGCCCAGTCACGGACCAGGATGTCTTGCTCCCAGGCAGACTAAATAACTTTTTTGCCCGCTTTGAGGACAATACAGTGCCACTGACACGGCCTGCAACGGAAACATGCGGTCTCTCCTTCACTGCAGCCGAAGTGAGTAAGACATTTAAACGTGTTAACCCTCGCAAGGCTGCAGGCCCAGACGGCATCCCCAGCCGCGCCCTCAGAGCATGCGCAGACCAGCTGGCCGGTGTGTTTACGGACATATTCAATCAATCCCTATACCAGTCTGCTGTTCCCACATGCTTCAAGAGGGCCACCATTGTTCCTGTTCCCAAGAAAGCTAAGGTAACTGAGCTAAACGACTACCGCCCCGTAGCACTCACATCCGTCATCATGAAGTGCTTTGAGAGACTAGTCAAGGACCATATCACCTCCACCCTACCTGACACCCTTGACCCACTCCAATTTGCTTACCGCCCAAATAGGTCCACAGACGATGCAATCTCAACCACACTGCACACTGCCCTAACCCATCTGGACAAGAGGAATACCTATGTGAGAATGCTGTTCATCGACTACAGCTCGGCATTCAACACCATAGTACCCTCCAAGCTCGTCATCAAGCTCGAGACCCTGGGTCTCGACCCCGCCCTGTGCAACTGGGTACTGGACTTCCTGACGGGCCGCCCCCAGGTGGTGAGGGTAGGCAACAACATCTCCTCCCCGCTGATCCTCAACACTGGGGCCCCACAAGGGTGCATTCTGAGCCCTCTCCTGTACTCCCTGTTCACCCACGACTGCGTGGCCATGCACGCCTCCAACTCAATCATCAAGTTTGCGGACGACACAACAGTGGTAGGCTTGATTACCAACAACGACGAGACGGCCTACAGGGAGGAGGTGAGGGCCCTCGGAGTGTGGTGTCAGGAAAATAACCTCACACTCAACGTCAACAAAACTAAGGAGATGATTGTGGACTTCAGGAAACAGCAGAGGGAACACCCCCATCCACATCGATGGAACAGTAGTGGAGAGGGTAGCAAGTTTTAAGTTCCTCGGCATACACATCACAGACAAACTGAATTGGTCCACTCACACAGACAGCATCGTGAGGAAGGCGCAGCAGCGCCTCTTCAACCTCAGGAGGCTGAAGAAATTCGGCTTGTCACCAAAAGCACTCACAAACTTCTACAGATGCACAATCGAGAGCATCCTGGCGGGCTGTATCACCGCCTGGTATGGCAACTGCACCGCCCTCAACCGTAAGGCTCTCCAGAGGGTAGTGAGGTCTGCACAACGCATCACCGGGGGCAAACTACCTGCCCTCCAGGACACCTACACCACCCGATGCTACAGGAAGGCCATAAAGATCATCAAGGACATCAACCACCCGAGCCACTGCCTGTTCACCCCGCTGCCATCCAGAAGGCGAGGTCAGTACAGGTGCATCAAAGCTGGGACCGAGAGACTGAAAAACAGCTTCTATCTCAAGGCCATCAGACTGTTAAACAGCCACCACTAACATTGAGTGGCTACTGCCAACACACTGTCAATGACACTGACTCTACTCCAGCCACTTTAATCATGGGAATCGATGGGAAATGATGTAAATATATCACTAGCCACTTTAAACAATGCTACCTTATATAATGTTACTTACCCTACATTGTTCATCTCATATGCATACGTTGATACTGTACTCTATATCATCGACTGCATCCTTATGTAATACATGTATCACTAGCCACTTTAACTATGCCACTTGGTTTACATACTTATCTCATATGTATATACTGTACTCGATATCATCTACTGTATCTTGCCTATGCTGCTCTGTACCATCACTCATTCATATATCCTTATGTACATATTCTTTATCCCCTTACACTGTGTATGACAGTAGTTTTTTTGGAATTGTTAGTTAGATTACTTGCTCGTTATTACTGCATTGTCGGAACTAGAAGCACAAGCATTTCGCTACACTCGCATTAACATCTGCTAACCATGTGTATGTGACAAATAAAATTTGATTTGATTTGATTTGATTTTACTGTGGACTGGAGTCCTGGAGGAGACTGGGTACTGTGGACTGGAGTCCTGGAGGAGACTGGGTACTGTGGACTGGAGTCCTGGAGGAGACTGGGTACTGTGGACTGGAGTCCTGGAGGAGACGAGGTACTGTGGACTGGAGCCCTGGAGGAGACGCGGTACTGCGGACTGTGTGGAGCTAAAGATCAGAGCTGCTACTCCAGACAGAGAGAGAGAAGGCCTACATCCCACACCTAGATCTTCTGCACATATTCTGTCAGATCTGGGCCCTAACAGTAAACATCAGTAAGATAAAAAATAATGTTGTTCCAAAAAATGTCCAGTTGCCAGGACCACAAATATAAATTCCATCTAGACACCATTGCCCTAGAGCACACAAAAACCTATACATCCCTCGGCCTAAACAAAGCTGTGAACGAGCTGAGAGACAAGGCATGAAGCTCCTTCTATGCCATCAAAAGGAACATACAATTTGACATACCAATGAGGATCTGGCTATGAATACTTTAAACCAGTCATAAAACCCATTGCCCTTTATGGTTGTGAGGTCTGGGGTCCGCTCACCAACCAATAATTCACAAAATGGGACAAACACCAAATTGAGAGGCTGCATGCAGAATTCTGCAAAAATATCCTCTGTGCACACTGCCCACAAAATGAGGTGGAAACTGAGCTGCACTTCCTAACCTCCTGCCCAATGTATGAGCAAATTAGAGACACATATTTCCCTCAGATTACACAGACCCACAAAGAATTTGAAAACAAACCCAAATTTGATAAACTCCCATATCTATTGGATGAAATACAACAGTGTGTCATCACAGCAGCAAGATGTGTGACCTGTTGCCACGAGAAAAGGTCAACCAGTGAAGAACAAACACCATGGTAAACCCAACACATATACGTTGATTTATTTTCCCTTTTGTACTTGAACCATTTGCACATTGTTACAACACTGTATATAGACATAATATGACATGTGTAATGTCTTTATTCTTTTGGAACTTTTGTGAGTGCAATGTTTATTGTTTGTTTCACATTTGTTTATTATCTACTTTACTTGCTTTGACAATGTTAACATGTTTCCCATGCCAATAAAGCCCTTAAATTGAAATTGAATTGAAAAATTGAGAGAGAGAGAGAGAGAGAGAGAGAGAGAGAGACAGAGAGAGAGAGAGAGAGAGAGAGAGAGAGAGAGAGAGAGAGAGAGAGAGACAGAGAGAGAGAGAGAGAGAGAGAGAGAGAGAGACAGAGAGAGAGAGAGCGAGAGAGAGAGAGAGACAGAGAGAGAGACAGAGAGAGAGACAGAGAGAGAGAGAGAGAGAGAGAGAGAGAGAGAGAGAGAGAGAGAGAGCGAGAGCGAGAGAGACAGAGAGAGAGACAGAGACAGAGACAGAGACAGAGACAGAGAGAGAGAGAGAGAGACAGAGAGAGACAGAGAGAGACAGAGAGAGAGAGAGAGAGACAGAGAGAGAGAGAGAGAGAGAGAGAGAGAGAGAATGCACACAGATGTGAGGCAGATGGGAAAACCTGATCTTACATGACTGAATAGAACACAAGCCTGATGGACAATAACTACTCCCATTGGTCACTCACTAGTTCCAGTGTAATTGCATCATCACTGTGTGGCACAGCCCAGTGAAACAGGAAATTCCCCTCACACCAGTAGTGTTTCCCAAATGACAATGCGTAGTACACTATCTGGGCAACAGGGTGTAATTTGGGACACAGCCCTGAAGACTCTGATTCCCATCAATAGACCAGAGACCTATGACTCCGTTAAAGGGCTTTAAAGTGGAGAATTGGAGGGGTGTGAATATGCTTGTGTGTGTGTGGGTGTGCATGTATGTTTCTGGGAAAAAAACACAGGGGCCACTGTCATGTTAAAAGTTCAAATTATTATTGACATTATTAAAACAATTATTATTCATCAATTAAAGTGGCAATCCTTAGTTGCGACATCTATTTTTGGACATATAAATGGGTATATAAATGTAGTTAGCACACCTAACATAGGCCTATATTCAGATGAATACATTTGAAAAAATGTGTGTGTGTGTGTGTTCCTCCATTCACCATTTGTTGTTGCCTGATCATTCATTTGGAACCTTGGGGCATTATCGCGTGTCCAGTTACACAGTGTTTCCTTGGAAACAGGTCACCTGGCAACGCAGCGCAAATATAAAACATGTGATTCTTCACTTCCCCTGTGTGGCTCTTGTTATGCTGCGACTCCGTTAACTACAACCCTGTGTGGCTCTTGTTATGCTGCGACTCCGTTAACTACAACCCTGTGTGGCTCTTGTTATGCTGCGACTCCGTTAACTACAACCCTGTGTGGCTCTTGTTATGCTGCGACTCCGTTAACTACAACCCTGTGTGGCTCTTGTTATGCTGCGACTCCTCCGTTAACTACGTCGGGTCGCAGTGTTTTTAATATCAGGTATCACCAATTCGCCACAAAATGTCTTCAGAAGTTTTAGTGGCCAGACATAATTTCGACAGCAGGTCAGTTGCCCAAGCAGGCGAGCCGTTCCCTCCAGACGCAGAGGCCACATTCAAGGAGGGCTTCTATCCCTCCTCCGGCTTGGCTACGGCGGGGTACCGTTCATCCAAGTACAGCCCGGAGGAATGGCACATCAATAACTTCTCTACCCTTCACCAGGCCGCTACTGACCGAAACAACGCCGAGAGGATTTGCCATGAGTCCAAAATACTGTATCAAGAAACCGAGGCCGGGACTCTGCGCACCCAAGCTGAGGGGACGCGGCACCTGGGAGAGAGACTGCAGCATATCCACTTCTGGAAGTCGGAGCTGCAGCGGCACATCGAGAAGCTGGTGGCCGAGACAGACCTCCTCCTGGGGCAGAAGAGAAGGCTGTTGAAGGCGCTGGACGCCACCGAGATCCCGTTCGCCATCGCCACGGATAACCTAACCTGTCGGGAACGGCGGCTGGGTCCCGACCTGGTTAAAGACGGCGTAGAGGAGGAGCTGCTTAAGGTGATTAAAACAATAACATCGACTTGTCTTTGCTCAAGTCGAAATACTTGTATCATTACTAAATGTTGCCTAGACGTTATTTCACTAGAAACCAATCTGAAAATAAGGTGATGGTTGTGTTTGTGTACCGCAGGAGGTGGAGTTGATCAGGAGCATCCAGGCTCTGTTGAAGAGAACGCTGAGTCAGGCTGTCAATCAAATCAAGTGAGCGTCACAATTAGTGTCACAATGAATATTTTAGATGCATCAGCAGTAACTACATACATGGTTTATTTATAAGATCCTCTCTTTTCATTTGATTGTGTAATCACACATTTCCACACACTAGTCTAGGAAAGGCCTAAAGGACGACAGCTGAGCTGGGTTGTAAGCCTATTCATTAAGACTACATCTGAGCTGGGTTGTAGCCTATTCATTAAGACTACAGCTGAGCTGGGTTGTAGCCTATTCATTAAGACTACAGCTGAGCTGGGTTGTAGCCTATTCATTAAGACTACAGCTGAGCTGGGTTGTAGCCTATTCATTAAGACTACAGCTGAGCTGGGTTGTAGCCTATTCATTAAGACTACAACTGAGCTGGGTTGTAGCCTATTCATTAAGACTACAGCTGAGCTGGGTTGTAGCCTATTCATTAAGACTACAGCTGAGCTGGGTTGTAGCCTATTCATTAAGACTACAGCTGAGCTGGGTTGTAGCCTATTCATTAAGACTACAGCTGAGCTGGGTTGTAGCCTATTCATTAAGACTACAGCTGAGCTGGGTTGTAGCCTATTCATTAAGACTACAGTGAGCTGGGTGTAGCCTATTCATTAAGACCTATTCAGCCTATTCATTAAGACTACAGCTGAGCTGGGTTGTAGCCTATTCATTAAGACTACAGCTGAGCTGGGTTGTAGCCTATTCATTAAGACTACAGCTGAGCTGGGTTGTAGCCTATTCATTAAGACTAAAGCTGAGCTGGGTTGTAGCCTGTTCATTAAGACTACAGCTGAGCTGGGTTGTAGCCTATTCATTAAGACTACAGCTGAGCTGGGTTGTAGCCTATTCATTAAGACTACAGCTGAGCTGGGTTGTAGCCTATTCATTAAGACTACAGCTGAGCTGGGTTGTAGCCTATTCATTAAGACTACAGCTGAGCTGGGTTGTAGCCTGTTCATTAAGACTACAGCTGAGCTGGGTTGTAGCCTATTCATTAAGACTAAAGCAGCTGGGCTGAGCTGGGTTGTAGCCTATTCATTAAGACTACAGCTGAGCTGGGTTGTAGCCTATTCATTAAGACTACAGCTGAGCTGGGTTGTAGCCTATTCATTAAGACTACAGCTGAGCTGGGTTGTAGCCTATTCATTAAGACTAAAGCTGAGCTGGGTTGTAGCCTATTCATTAAGACTAAAGCTGAGCTGGGTTGTAGCCTATTCATTAAGACTACAGCTGAGCTGGGTTGTTCATTAAGCCTAGCTTCATTAAGACTACAGCTGAGCTGGGTTGTAGCCTATTCATTAAGACTAAAGGCTTGGGTTGTAGCCTATTCATTAAGACTAAAGCTGAGCTGGGTTGTAGCCTATTCATTAAGACTAAAGCTGAGCTGGGTTGTAGCCTATTCATTAAGACTACAGCTGAGCTGGGTTGTAGCCTATTCAAAGACTACAGCTGAGCTGGGTTGTAGCCTATTCATTAAGACTAAAGCTGAGCTGGGTTGTAGCCTATTCATTAAGACTACAGCTGAGCTGGGTTGTAGCCTATTCATTAAGACTAAAGCTGAGCTGGGTTGTAGCCTTTCATTAAGACTACAGCTGAGCTGGGTTGTAGCCTATTCATTAAGACTACAGCTGAGCTGGGTTGTAGCCTATTCATTAAGACTACAGCTGAGCTGGGTTGTAGCCTGTTCATTAAGACTAAAGCTGAGCTGGACTAAAGCTGAGCTGGGTTGTAGCCTATTCATTAAGACTACAGCTGAGCTGGGTTGTAGCCTATTCATTAAGACTACAGCTGAGCTGGGTTGTAGCCTATTCATTAAGACTAAAGCTGAGCTGGGTTGTAGCCTATTCATTAAGACTAAAGCTGAGCTGGGTTGTAGCCTATTCATTAAGACTACAGCTGAGCTGGGTTGTAGCCTATTCATTAAGACTACAGCTGAGCTGGGTTGTAGCCTGTTCATTAAGACTACAGCTGAGCTGGGTTGTAGCCTATTCATTAAGACTAAAGCTGAGCTGGGTTGTAGCCTGTTCATTAAGACTACAGCTGAGCTGGGTTGTAGCCTATTCATTAAGACTACAGCTGAGCTGGGTTGTAGCCTATTCATTAAGACTAAGCTGGGTTGTAGCCTATTCATTAAGACTACAGCTGAGCTGGGTTGTAGCCTAGCCTTCATTAAGACTACAGCTGAGCTGGGTTGTAGCCTATTCATTAAGACTACAGCTGAGCTGGGTTGTAGCCTATTCATTAAGACTACAGCTGAGCTGGGTTGTAGCCTATTCATTAAGACTACAGCTGAGCTGGGTTGTGAGCCTAGCCTTCATTAAGACTACAGCTGAGCTGGGTTGTAGCCTATTCATTAAGACTACAGCTGAGCTGGGTTGTAGCCTATTCATTAAGACTACAGCTGAGCTGGGTTGTAGCCTATTCATTAAGACTACAGCTGAGCTGGGTTGTAGCCTATTCATTAAGACTACAGCTGAGCTGGGTTTGTAGCCTATTCATTAAGACTACAGCTGAGCTGGGTTGTAGCCTATTCATTAAGACTACAGCTGAGCTGGGTTGTAGCCTATTCATTAAGACTACAGCTGAGCTGGGTTGTAGCCTATTCATTAAGACTACAGCTGAGCTGGGTTGTAGCCTATTCATTAAGACTAAAGCTGAGCTGGGTTGTAGCCTATTCATTAAGACTACAGCTGAGCTGGGTTGTAGCCTATTCATTAAGACTACAGCTGAGCTGGGTTGTAGCCTATTCATTAAGACTACAGCTGAGCTGGGTTGTAGCCTATTCATTAGGCACCAAACAAAGGAAATTAGACTCAAACAGGGATGGACTACCTAAAGTTGCCCAATAAGAAACGTTCATTTTTGTTTTCCATTGCATATTGTTTGTCAAAGTTTTGCTCAGTGTGTATTAATAAATAGGACCCTGATATGGGGTACAATGTGTCCTTTGAGTTTTAGTCTTCTGGCTCCCCCTACTGTCTGGAGCACGTAGGTGCTCGCACAAACCATGCAAACCAATTGCTATTAAAAAAGTGTGCGGTGCATCAACTCTTCATTTAGCGGATTACAGTTTGAATCGGACAGCAACCAATCAAATTGTGCAAGAATTGTGTCACAAAACAGATTGCAACTTCATGCGGGAAGAGAATTACAGACGGAGGCGCAACACTTTCCAATTTTGTCCGACATTTGAATCTGCACAAAGAACGGTAAATCGTGGCTAATATAGCCGACAGTTATATATTTTATTACTTTAATAGAGTATCATGTGGGCTAAGATAATTTTAAATCAATGAGCCTCCACACAGTCAGTCAGTGCGGGAACGTGATCATTTGCACCCACACTTGAGCTACAACTGGCTAGGCAGTTGGTAGCCTAAAGCCTGCCTTACAGCAGTAACTGCTGTTCCTAAAACAAGGTTGGGCTATTGTGTACAAGCCTACATTGCCCGATTGCGCCTCATAGCGATCCTCGATAGTCGATCACTATGGGGACGGGGACTTTCTCAGGGCTACCTATGTATTTCCATGGAAAGATAACATTTATTTGGAAAGTAATAAATATATAGATATTTTAAAAAGCATTCATGATTTGCGTAAATGTAATATACTAACTATTATTCTTGTTAAAAATATGAAATGGTATTACATTTGGTGAAGAGCACATTATGACTTGTTTAGGACTCAAAACTCAAAGTGTAGGACTTGAGACTTGACTCGGACTTGCCTGTCTTGACTTGGGGCTTTACTCGGACTTGCCTGTCTTGACTTGGGACTTGACTTGAGTGCTAAGACTTGAGACTTACTTGTGACTTGTAAAACAATTACTTTGTCCCACCTCTGAATACATTCAACTGAAACGTGCCTGAAACAGTCATTGCTTTACTAACGTTGTGATTCATCCAGGCTGGATCACATCCGGCAGTGATTGGGAGTCCCAAAGGGCGGCGCACAATTGTCCCAGCGTCGTCCGGGTTTAGCCTGGGGTAGGCCGTCATTGTAAATAATAATTTGCTCTTAACTGACTTGCCTAGTTAAAGAAAGGTTAAATCATTCATTGTTTTATTGTTCCAGAGAAACATAGTTAGCACACCCAACATTTGAAAAGTGTGTGTGTGTGTTCATCCATCAATCATTTGTTTTTAGCCTTCTTGAAAATTCCTTTTGAACAGTGGGGCATTATCGTGTGTCCAGCTACTCACAGTGCTTCATTGGAAAATGGTAACCTGGCAACACATCGCAAATACAAAACATGTATTCTTAATTTCACGTCCCCTGTGTTGCTAAGGCCCATCCTCTACTCCCTGTTCACCCACGACTGCGTGGTCCCACACGACTCCAACACCATCAAGTTTGCTGACGATACAACGGTGGTAGGCCTCGTCACCGACAACAATGAGACAGCCTACCCTGGAGGCTGAGACCTGGCAGTGTGGTGCCAGGACAACAACCTCTCCCTCATCGTGGACAAGACAAAGGAGCCTATCTGGACTACAGGAAACAGGAGGGCCGAGCCTCTACAATCCACATGGATGGGGCTGTAGTGGAGACGGTCGAGAGCTTCAAGATCCTCAGTGTTCACATCACTAAGGACCCATCATGGTCCAAACACACCAACACAGAGGTGGAAAGGGCATGACAACGTCTCTTCCCCTCAGGAGGCTGAAAAGATTTGGCATGGGCCCTCAGATCCTCTAAAGGTTATACAGCTGCACCATTGAGAGCATCTTGACTGCCTGCATCACCGCTTGGTATGGCAACTGCACGGCATCCGACCGTGCTAGGCGCTACAGAGGGTAGTGCGTATGGCCCAGTACATAACTGGGGCTGAGCTCCCTGCCATCCAGGACCTCTATACCAGGCGGTGTCAGAGGAAGGCCCTAAAAATTGTCAAAGACTCCAGCCACTCTAGTCATAGACTATTCTCTCTGCTACCGCATGGCAAGCACTACCGGAGCGCCAAGTCTAGGACCAAAAGGCTCCTGAACAGCTTCTACCCCAAAGCTATTAGACTGCTGAACAGTTAATCACATGACTATTAGAGTGCTGAACAGTTAATCACATGGCTATTATACTGCTGAACAGTTAATCACATGGCTATTAGACTGCTGAACAGTTAGTCACATGACTATTATACTGCTGAACAGTTAATCACATGACTATTATACTGCTGAACAGTTAATCACATGACTATCCTCACTTCAGCTTTTCACTCCCTACCAGACCCTCATCAGACCCTCACACTGGCTTTCTGCCCCTCACTGTGTCCCACTGTGTGTGTGTGTATCAGGTGTAACAGAGATGCCAAGCAGACTCTAGAGCTGGACTGGTCTGATAAGTACCAGGCCTACAGTCTGGATGACCAGTGTGGTCGCTACAACAACATGAGTACTGACACTCAGTACCACCCCAACTCAGACAACCTACAGGACCAGTGAGTAGCTGTATAATACACACAGTACCACCCCAACTCAGTACCACCCCAACTCAGTACCACCCCAACTCAGTACCACCCCAACACAGTACCACCCCAACACAGTACCACCCCAACTCAGTACCACCCCAACTCAGACAACCTACAGGACCACCCCAACTCAGTACCACCCCAACTCGGTACTACCCCACACAGTACCACCCCAACTCAGACACCACGTTGGTGTGTGTGTGTATTAATAGTGTGTTAACATCTCCCTCCTCTCTCCCAGGCTGTGTAACCGTGATGCGTGGGTGTCTTTCACCCAGGACAACCTGTCTGTGGCTCAGCGGGAGGAGCAGGCCAGCGTGGAGCTCAGGCTGCTGGTGGAGAGGGTCCTACAGGAGACGGCTGAGGACCTGAGGGTCCAGTGCTCTAACGTAGACCAGGCCTTCAGCCAGCGCTGTCTGCAGCTCACTGAGGCCAAGACACAGCTACAGCTGCATCTCACTCAGGTGTGTTGGGGTGGGGGGGTTGGTGGAGGTGGTGTGTGTGTGTGTCGTTTCAATGGCCAAAACTCAACCCTTCCTCTAATTAAACAAAACATACAGAAATTGATGCCTACCCAGCAGGCAAAGAGAATGTTTTCATCTGAAGACCTGAAGATTTTCATGACATTCAGCGCCTTCGGAAAGTATTCAGACCCCTTCCCCTTTTTACACATTTTGTGACGTTACAGCCTTGTTCTAAAATGGATACAATTGTTTTTTTATCCTCCTCAATCTACACACAATACCCCATAATGACAAAGCGAAAACAGGTCTGATGAAACCAAGATTGAACTCTTTGGCCTGAATGCCAAGCATCACGTCTGGAGGAAACCTGGCACCATCCCTACGGTGAAGCATGGTGGTGGCAGCATGCATGCTGTGGGGATGTTTTTCAGGGGCAGGCGCAATAGTATAGTCAGGATCGAGGCAAAGATGAATGGAGCGATCCTTGATGAAAACCTGCTCCAGAGTGCTCAGGATCTCAGACGGGGACAAAGGGTCAGCTTCCAACAGAATAATAACCCTAAGCACACAGCCAAGACAACACAAGAGTGTCTTCAGGACAAGTCTCTGAATGTCCTTGAGTGTCTGGACTTGAACCTGATCGAACATCTCTGGAGAGACCTGAAAATATCTGTGCAGTGACACTCCCCATCCAACCTGACAGACCTTGAGAGGATCTGCAGAGAAGAATGGGAGAAACTCCCCAAATACAGGTGTGCCAAGCTTGTAGTCTCATACCCAAGAAGATCTGCAGAGAAGAATGGGAGAAACTCCCCAAATGCAGGTGTGCCAAGCTTGTAGTCTCATACCCAAGAAGACTCAAGGCTGTAATTGCTGCCAAAGCTTCTTCAACAAAATACTGAGTGAAGGGTCTGAATACTTTATATTTCTTTTTTTGTATAAATTTACAAAAATGTTAAAAAAATCTGTTTTTGCTTTGTCATTATTAGGTATTGTGATGTCATTATGGGGTATTGTGATGTCATTATGGGGTATTGTGATGTCAGTATGGGGTATTGTGATGTCATTATGGGGTATTGTGTCATGTCATTATGGGGTATTGTGATGTCATTATGGGGTATTGTGATGTCATTATGGGGTATTGTGATGTCACATTGATGATTATGGGGTATTATTTTATGTATTTAATCATATTTTAGAATAAGGATGTCATTATGTAACATAATTTGATGTCAAAATGTGGGCTGTAAGGAGTCAAGGGGTCTGAATACTTTCCGAAGGCACTGTATTTATCCACCCCCATTATGGGGTATTGTGATGTCATTATGGGGTATTGTGATGTCAGTAAGGTATCCAGCTGAGGCTGGAATGCAGAGAATGAACTCAACACTGTGTGTGTGTGTGTGATGTCTGAACTCAACACTGTGTGTGTGTGTGATGTCATTATTGTGATGTCATTATGTGTGTGTGATGTTTATTGTGTGTGTGTGTGGAAGTGAGTGTGTGTGTGTGAAGTGTGGTGTGTGTGGAATGTTGTGTGTGTGTGTGTGTGTAGATCCTGGATCAGATCGGGGCCCAGGAGAGGAACATTGTGTCTCTTCAGCAGGCTCTGTATGATAAAGAGGCCCCTCTGAGAGTGGCTCAGTCCCGGCTGCACCAACGCTCACACAGACCCCACATGGAGCTCTGTAGGGACAACCCACAATTCAGGTACACACACACACAGAGATGCAAGCCAGTAAGCACTCACACGGACATACACACAAACACACACCCAAACCTATCTGTCTATCGCACTCTCTCTCCCATCTTTCACAAACACCTACACTGGTATGACAAGCTCCTTTCCTTCCCCTCTCTCTTTCTCTCTCTCTCTCTCTCTTTCGGTCTCTCTTCCCGTCCCTCTATCCTCTCTGTCGCTCTCTTTCTCTCTCCTTGTGCTCCCCCTCCCCCTCCTTTCTATCTCTCCTCCCTCTTTCCCCTCTCTCTCTCTCTGTCTCCAGCCTGGTGGGCGAGGCAGGTCAGATCTCCCAGACCATGTCATCCCTGCAGCAGCAGCTGTCTGCAGCGCGGAGCTCCCTGTCCCACCTGGAGGAGTCCCGCATGGTGCTGGAGAAGGACATCGGCTGTAAGACCCACAGCCTGCTCATCGACAGGGACAAGTGCATGTCCCACCGCACCCGCTACCCCACCATCATAGCCCTGTCTGGGTACTGAAGAGAGAGAGAGAGAGACAGGGGGATGTGTGTGTGTGTGAGAGAGATCAAGTCTGTATTAGTGACTAGTGCAACATTTGCTTGGTGTTTCCAGTTGTGCTGTGTCAATCAATAAAGGCTTGTCTGTCACAGCTGACTGATCACTAGACACTCGTCTAAGAGTGTACACTAAAGCAGTAAGATACTCCCTTCCCTCTGCCCTCGATCACTCCCCTTCATGTATCTGACATGTAACCCAGGGCAACCCAAACTTCTTCCTACAGATCAACGGTCCTGTAGGTTTACACTCCAACCCTGTTCCTACAGTCTACTGTCCTGTAGGTTTACACTCCAACCCTGTTCCTACAGATCTACTGTCCTGTAGGTTTACACTCCAACCCTGTTCCTACAGATCTACTGTCCTGTAGGTTTACACTCCAACCCTGTTCCTACAGATCTACTGTCCTGTAGGTTTACACTCCAACCCTGTTCCTACAGATCAACTGTCCTATAGGTTTACACTCCAACCCTGTTCCTACAGTCTACCGTCCTGTAGGTTTACACTCCAACCCTGTTCCTACAGTCTACTGTCCTGTAGGTTTACACTCCAACCCTGTTCCTACAGATCTACTGTCCTGTAGGTTTACACTCCAACCCTGTTCCTACAGATCTACTGTCCTGTAGGTTTACACTCCAACCCTGTTCCTACAGATCTACTGTCCTGTAGGTTTACACTCCAACCCTGTTCCTGTCTACTGTCCTGTAGGTTTACACCCTCCAACCCTGTTCCTAACCCTGTTCCTAGATCAACTGTCCTGTAGGTTTACACTCCAACCCTGTTCCTACAGATCTACTGTCCTGTAGGTTTACACTCCAACCCTGTTCCTACAGATCAACTAGGTTTACACTGTCCTGTCTAGGTTTACACTCCAACCCTGTTCCTACAGATCAACTGTCCTGTAGGTTTACACTCCAACCCTGTTCCTACAGATCTACTGTCCTGTAGGTTTACACTCCAACCCTGTTCCTACAGATCTTGTCCTGTAGGTTTACACTCCAACCCTGTTCCTACAGATCACTGTCCTGTAGGTTTACACTAACCCTGTTCCTACAGATCTACTGTCCTGGGTTTACTTGTTCCTACAGCTACTTCCTGTAGAACACTCAGGTGTTCCTAGGAGATCTAGGTTGGACTGAAAACCAACAGGAAGAGGGTTGGACTGAAAACCTACAGGATGGTAGATCCCCAGGAAGAGAGTTGGACTGAAAACCTACAGGATGGTAGATCCCCAGGAAGAGAGTTGGACTGAAAACCTACAGGATGGTAGATCCCCAGGAAGAGAGTTGGACTGAAAACCTACAGGATGGTAGATCTTCAGGAAGAGAGTTGGGCAGCCCTGGTCTAATTTCTGCCATCTTGCTTTCACACATCCAGTCCTATCAGATCTGTGAGTGAGGACAGAGGGGAGGGAACATCTTCCTGGGCCTGTATCCCAACTGGCACAATATTCCCATAAGGCTCTGGTCTAAAGAAGTGCACCATATAGGGCTCTGGTCTAAAGTAGTACACTATATAGGGAATAGGGCTCTGGTTAAAAGAAGTGCACTATATAGGGAAGAGGGCTCTGGTCTAAAGAAGTGCACTATATAGGGAATAGGGCTCTGGTTAAAAGAAGTGCACTATATAGAGAATAGGGCTCTGGTGAAAAGAAGTGCACTATATAGAGAATAGGGCTCTGGTCTAAAGAAGTGCACTATATAGGGAATAGGGCTCTGGTCTAAAGAAGTGCACCATATAGGGCTCTGGTCTAAAGAAGTGCACTATATAGGAATAGGGCTCTGGTCTAAAGTAGTGCTGGTCTGGTCTAAAATAGGGCTCTGGTCTAAAGAAGTGCACTATATAGAGGAATAGGGCTCTGGTCTAAAGAAGTGCACTATATAGGGCTCTGGTCTAAAGAAGTGCACTATATAGGGAATAGGGCTCTGGTCACTAAAGGTGCAATAGGGCTCTGGTCTAAAGTGTGCACTATATAGGGAATAGGGCTCTGGTCTAAAGTAGTGCACTATATAGGGAATAGGGCTCTGGTTAAAAGAAGTGCACTATATAGAGAATAGGGCTCTGGTCTAAAGAAGTGCACCATATAGGGCTCTGGTCTAAAGTAGTGCACTATATAGGGAATAGGGCTCTGGTTAAAAGAAGTGCACTATATAGAGAATAGGGCTCTGGTTTAAAGTAGTGCACTATATAGGGAATAGGGCACTGGTCTAAAGTAGTGCACTATATAGAGAATAGGGCTCTGGTCTAAAGTAGTGCACTATATAGAGAATAGGGCTCTGGTCTAAAGTAGTGCACTATATAGGGCTCTGGTCTAAAGTAGTGCACTATATAGGGAATAGGGCTCTGGTTAAAAGAAGTGCACTATATAGAGAATAGGGCTCTGGTTAAATGAAGTGCACTATATAGAGAATAGGGCTCTGGTTAAAAGAAGTGCACTATGTAGAGAATAGGGCTCTGGTCTAAAGTAGTGCACTATATAGGGCTCTGGTCTAAAGTAGTGCACTATATAGAGAATAGGGCTCTGGTTAAAAGAAGTGCACTATATAGAGAATAGGGCTCTGGTTAAATGAAGTGCACTATATAGAGAATAGGGCTCTGGTTAAAAGAAGTGCACTATATAGGGAATAGGGTGCAATTTGGTGTAACCACTCTGCATTAAATGTGAAATGAAGGGAACCTGAAAGAAAGCGTATGCATGTATTCCTAGGTAAAGAACAACAATACATTGAATGTGGAAGACCCCTTGTTGAAATTCTGTTGATTGGTCCAAACGACCACTGTCACTTTAAGTAATCGGTCATGGTATTAGGAAGGAGAGAGCAAAATGGCCGCTGTGTGAGCATCAATGAATGAAACTATTTTTTGAACACTTTGAAAGAGAAGCAGTTTAGTAATCGTGCCGTAGTACCTAACTCTGGTTCTAAGTGGTTTTCCCCTGAACTCGTCAGTTGGTCTTACCCAAATCAAATCAAACTTTATTTTCCACATGTGCCGAATATAACAAGAGTAGACTTTACGGTGAAATGCTGACTTTACAAGCCCTCAACCAGCAGTGCCGTTCTAGAAGAATCAAATATTTACCAAGTAGGCTCAAATAAAAAGTCATAATAAAAAGTAACACAATAAGAATAACAATAGTGAGGCTAAAAACAGGGGGCACCGGTACAGAGTGAGTGTGGAGGCTATATACAGGGGGCACCGGGGCACCGGTACCGGGGGGGGCAGGCACCAGGGGGCACCGGTACCGAGTCAGTGTGGAGGCTATATACAGGGGCACCGGTACCGAGTCAGTGTGGAGGCTATGGGGGGCACCGGTACCGAGTGAGTGTGGAGGCTAGTGTGGAGGCTATATACAGGGGCACCGGTACCGAGTGACTATATACAGGGGGCACCGGTACCGAGTGAGTGTGGAGGCTATATACAGGGGGCACCGGTACCGAGTCAGTGTGGAGGCTATATACAGGGGGCACACAGTGTGGAGGCTATATACAGGGGGCACCGGTACCGAGTCAGTGTGGAGGCTATATACAGGGGGCACCGGGAGTCAGTGTGGAGGCTATATACAGGGGGCACCGGTACCGAGTCAGTGTGGAGGCTATATACAGGGGGCACCGGTAGTCAGTGTGGAGGCTATATACAGGGGCACCGTCAGTGGAGGCTGGGGGCACCGGTACCGAGGTGTGGAGGCTATATACAGGGGCACCGGCACAGTGTGGAGGCTATATACAGGGGGCACCGGTACCGAGTCAGTGTGGAGGCTATATACAGGGGGCACCGGTACCGAGTCAGTGTGGAGGCTATATACAGGGGCACCGGTACCGAGTCAGTGTGGAGGCTATATACAGGGGCACCGGTACCGAGTCAGTGTGGAGGCTATATACAGGGGGCACCGGTGAGTCAGTGTGGAGGCTATATACAGGGGTCAGTGTGGAGGCACAGGGGGCACCGGTACCGAGTCAGTGTGGAGGCTATATACAGGGGGCACCGGTACCGAGTCAGTGTGGAGGCTATATACAGGGGGCACCGGTACCGAGTCAGTGTGCAGGGGTACAGGCTAGTTGAGGGAATCTGTACATGTAGGTGGGGGTGAAGTAACTATGCATACATAATTAACAGTGAGTAGCAACAGTGTACAAAAGGGGGGGGTCAATGTAAATTGTCCGGCTGCGATTTTATGAATTGTTCAGCAGTCTAATGGCTCGGGGGTAGAAGTTGTTGAGGAGCCTTTTGGTCCTAGACTTGGCGCTCCGGTACCGCTTGCTGTGCGGTAGCAGAGAAAACACTCTTTAACTTGGGTGACTGGAGTCTCTGACAATCTTATGGGCTTTCCTCTGACACCACCTATTGTATAGGTCCTGGATGGCAGGAAGCTTGGCCCCAGTGATGTACTGGGCCATACGTACTACCCTCTGTAGCGCCTTACGGTCAGATGCCGAGCAGTTGCCATACCAACCGGTCAGGATGCTCTCGATGGTGCAGCTGTAGAACCTTTTGAGGATCTGGGGACCCATGGCAAGTCTTTTCAGTCTCCGAAGGGGGAAAAGGTGTTGTCCTGCCCTCTTCACAACTGTCTTGGTGTGTTTGGACCATGATAGTTGGTGATGTGGAAACCAATGAACTTGAAGCTCTCAACCCGCTCCACTACAGCCCCGTTGATGTTAGTGGGGGCCTGTTCGGCCCACCTTTTCCTGTAGTCCACGATCAGCTCCTTGTGTCTTGCTCACATTGAGGGAGAGGTTGTTGTCCTTGCACCACACGGCCAGGTCTCTGACCTCCTCCTTATAGGCAGTTTCATCGTTGTCGGTGATCAGGCCCACCACTGTTATGTCATCAGCAAACTTAATGATGGTGTTGGAGTCGTGTTTGGCCACGCAGTCGTGGGTGAACAGGGAATACAGGAGAGGAATAACTTTGGTTTAAAGTTGTCTACCCCTGAACTAGCCAGTTGGTCTGACCCAGTACCTAACTCTGGTCCTAAGTAGTCTACCCTGAACTAGTCAGTTGGTCTGACCCAGTACCTAACTCTGGTCCTAAGTAGTCTACCCTGAACTAGCCAGTTGGTCTGACCCAGTACCTAACTCTGGTCCTAAGTAGTCTACCCTGAACTAGCCAGTTGGTCTGACCCAGTACCTAACTCTGACCACATGATAGCAGTAGAGAACTATGAATTCAACAGAGACCATCAGAGAGAGTGTGTGTGTGTGTGTGTGTGTGTGTGTGCTTACATCTCACTATAACAAGCTGAGAAAATACTATGCCTCCTCTTTTCTCCCTCTCTCTCCTGCCTCCTCTTTTCTCCCTCTCTCTCCTGCCTCCTCTTTTCTCCCTCTCTCCCTGCCTCCTCTTTTCTCCCTCTCTCTCCTGCCTCCTCTTTTCTCCCTCTCTCTCTGAACTGCCTCCTCTTTTCCCTCCTAACTCTCTCTCCTGCCTCCTCCTTTCTTTTCTCCCTCTCTCTCTCCTCCTCTTTTCTCCCTCTCTCTCCTGCCTCCTCTTTTCTCCCTCTCTCTCCTGCCTCCTCTTTTCTCCCTCTCTCTCCTGCCTCCTCTTTTCTCCCCTCCTCTCTCTCCTGCCTCCTCTTTTCTCCCTCTCTCTCCTGCCTCCTCTTTTCTCCCTCTCTCTCCTGCCTCCTCTTTTCTCCCTCTCTCTCCTGCCTCCTCTTTTCTCCCTCTCTCTCCTGCCTCCTCTTTTCTCCCTCTCTCTCCTGCCTCCTCTTTTCCCTCCCTGCCTCCTCTTTTCTCCCTCTCTCTCCTGCCTCCTTTTCTTTTCCCCCTCCTCTCTCCTGCCTCCTCTTTTCTCCCCTCTCTCTCCTGCCTCCTCTTTTCTCCCTCTCTCTCCTGCCTCCTCTTTTCTCCCTCTCTCTCCTGCCTCCTCTTTTCTCCCTCTCTCTCCTGCCTCCTCTTTTCTCCCTCTCTCTCCTGCCTCCTCTTTTCTCCCTCTCTCTCCTGCCTCCTCTCTTTCCTCTCCCTCTCTCTCCTGCCTCCTCTTTTCTCCCTCTCTCTCCTGCCTCCTCTTTTCTCCCTCTCTCTCCTGCCTCCTCTTTTCTCCCTCTCTCTCCTGACTCCTCTTTTCTCCCTCTCTCTCCTGACTCCTCTTTTCTCCCTCTCTCTCCTGACTCCTCTTTTCCCTCCCTCTCCTCTTTCTCCCTCTCTCCTGCCTCTCTTTTCTCCCTCTCTCTCCTGCCTCCTCTTTTCTCCCTCTCTCTCCTGCCTCCTCTTTTCTCCCTCTCTCTCCTGCCTCCTCTTTTCTCCCTCTCCTCCTCCCTTCTCTCCTGCCTCCTCTTTTCTCCCTCTCTCTCCTGCCTCCTCTTTTCTCCCTCCCTCTCTCCTGCCTCCTCTTTCCTCCCTCTCCTCTCTCTTTTCTCCCTGCCTCCTCTTTTCTCCCCTCTCTCTCCTGCCTCCTCTTTTCTCCCTCTCTCTCCTGCCTCCTCTTTTCTCCCTCTCTCTCCTGCCTCCTCTTTTCTCCCTTTTCTCCCTCTCTCTGCCTGCCTCCTCTTTTCTCCCTCTCCCTCTCTCCTGCCTGCTCCTCTCTCTCCTGCTCTTTTCTCTCTCTCCTGCCTCCTCTTTTCTCCCTCTCTCTCCTGCCTCCTCTTTTCTCCCTCTCTCTCCTGACCTCTTTTCCCCCTCTCTCCTGCCTCTCCTCTCCCTCCTCCTCCTCCTCCTCTTCCTCACAGATCTTTCCCTGTCTATCATCCTTTCTTCTCTTTCTGTTGTGGCTGTTGTGTGTGTTTGTGTGTAGGTACGCAGCTTGTGTCTGCCTCTGTCACGGCAGATTTCCTCCTCTTCCTCAGAAGAGGTGCAGCAAGGATCGGACCAATACGCAGCGTGGTAAGTGTCCAGGTTTTTATCGGACCAATGGTAACATCGAACAGCGTGGTAAAAATAGCAAGGACCAATCGCAGCGTGGTAAGTGTAGCAAGGATCGGACCAATACGCAGCGTGGTAAGTGTAGCAAGGATCGGACCAATACGCAGAGTGGTAAGTGTAGCAAGGATCGGACCAATACGCAGCGTGGTAAGTGTCCATGGTTTTTAATGAAAAAACTTAACATGAACACATATACAAAATAACAACGTGAACTGTCAACGAAACAGTCCCGTGTGGCGGAAACACAGGAAACAATCACCCACAAAATACCCAAAGAACATGGCTGCCTAAATATGGTTCCCAGTCAGAGACAACGATAAACACCTGCCTCTGATTGAGAACCAATCTAGGCAACCATAGACTTACATAAACACCTAGAATCGAACACAACCCCATAAATCTTTTACAAAAAAAAAACTAGACAGTACAAACACTGTAGATGAGACAAAACCATAAACCCATGTCACACCCTGACAAAAACCCATAAAGAAAACAAAGATAAATAAGGCCCCAGTCAGTGACACCTAAACCCATAGGGGAGGGTCTGACACCTAAACCCATAGGGGAGGGGGAGGGTCTGACACCTAAACCCATAGGGGAGGACCTAAACCCCATAGGGGAGGGTCTGACACCTAAACCCATAGGGGAGGGTCTGACACCAAACCCATAGGGGAGGGTCTGACACCTAAACCCAAGAAAACAAAGGGGCCGGGTCACACCTAAACCCATAGGGGAGGGTCTGACACCTAAACCCATAGGGGAGGGTCTGACACCTAAACCCATAGGGGAGGGTCTGACACCTAAACCCATGGGAGGGTCTGACACCTAAACCCATAGGGGAGGGTCTGACACCTAAACCCATAGGGGAGGGTCTGACACCTAAACCCATAGGGGAGGGTCTGACACCTAAACCCATAGGGGAGGGTCTGACACCTAAACCCATAGGGGAGGGTCTGACACCTAAACCCATAGGGGAGGGTCTGACACCTAAACCCATAGGGGAGGGTCTGACACCTAAACCCATAGGGGAGGGTCTGACACCTAAACCCATAGGGGAGGGTCTGACACCTAAACCCATAGGGGAGGGTCTGACACCTAAACCCATAGGGGAGGGCCTGACACCTAAACCCATAGGGGAGGGTCTGACACCTAAACCCATAGGGGAGGGTCTGACACCTAAACCCATAGGGGAGGGTCTGACACCTAAACCCATAGGGGAGGGCCTGACACCTAAACCCATAGGGGAGGGCCTGACACCTAAACCCATAGGGGAGGGTCTGACACCTAAACCCATAGGGGAGGGCCTGACACCTAAACCCATAGGGGAGGGCCTGACACCTAAACCCATAGGGGAGGGCCTGACACCTAAACCCATAGGGGAGGGCGTGACAGCCTCTCAGATGAGTGAGTTATAAATATCTGGGAAAGAGGAAGTGACAGAGGAGAAGAAACAGGGAAAGAGAAAGGAGGACAGTGTGTGCGTGTGTGTGCGTGTGTGTGTGCGCGTACGTGACTTGAGTTTAAAGGTTTCTCTGTAAGTTAAAGATTAGCATGACTTTGTGCATATCTGATGTAGAAATGTAATGTTGGAAAGCTAACACAAACACAGTGACAGTAGCAGAATACCTGAGGAGATATGAGTCTGTTCTGATACAGAATATCTGAGGAGATATGAGTCTGTTCTGATATAGAATATCTGAGGAGATATGAGTCTGTTCTGATACAGAATATCTGAGGAGATATGAGTCTGTTCTGATACAGAATATCTGAGGAGATATGAGTCTGTTCTGATACACAACCCTGGCAGGTCCTCTGCTACAGTTCAACTACTTTTCAGGGTCTGTATTCACCAAGCGTCTCTGACTAGGACTGCTGATCTAGGATCAGTTTAGGCTTTTAGATCATAAAGAATGAGATGACATTGACCAATGACATTGACCAATGAGTACGGGTCCATGTCATCAGGTTCTTGATACTCGGCTGGATTCCTGTCTCAGTGGGCCTGTCCTAGATGCCGTCTCCTGTCTCAGTAGGCCTGTCCTAGATGCCGTCTCCTGTCTCAGTGGGCCTGTCCTAGATGCCGTCTCCTGTCTCAGTGGGCCTGTCCTAGATGCCGTCTCTCAGTGGGCCTGTCTCAGTGGGCCTGTCCTAGATGCCGTCTCCTGTCTCAGTGGGCCTGTCCTAGATGCCGTCTCCTGTCTCAGTGGGCCTGTCCTAGATGCCGTCTCCTGTCTCAGTGGGCCTGTCCTAGATGCCGTCTCCTGTCTCAGTGGGCCTGTCCTAGATGCCGTCTCCTGTCTCAGTGGGCCTGTCCTAGATGCCGTCTCCTGTCTCAGTGGGCCTGTCCTAGATGCCATCTCCTGTCTCAGTGGGCCTGTCCTAGATGCCGTCTCCTGTCTCAGTGGGCCTGTCCTAGATGCCGTCTCCTGTCTCAGTGGGCCTGTCCTAGATGCCGTCTCCTGTCTCAGTGGGCCTGTCCTAGATGCCGTCTCCTGTCTCAGTGGGCCTGTCCTAGATGCCGTCTCCTGTCTCAGTGGGCCTGTCCTAGATGCCGTCTCCTGTCTCAGTGGGCCTGTCCTAGATGCCGTCTCCTGTCTCAGTGGGCCTGTCCTAGATGCCGTCTCCTGTCTCAGTGGGCCTGTCCTAGATGCCGTCTCCTGCCGTTGTGCCCTTGAGCACTTTTAGATAAGAACATCTCAACAAAAGAAAAAACACGTTGCTGTCCGACTCCACTCTCTCCATCTCTCCCTGTTGCCAACTTGTTATTAGAGATGAAGAACAGTCACTCTCTCCATCTCTCCCTGTTGCCAACTTGTTATTAGAGATGAAGAACAGTCACTCTCTCCATCTCTCCCTGTTGCCAACTTGTTATTAGAGATGAAGAACAGTCACTCTCTCCATCTCTCCCTGTTGCCAACTTGTTATTAGAGATGAAGAACAGTCACTCTCTCCATCTCTCCCTGTTGCCAACTTGTTATTAGAGATGAAGAACAGTCACTCTCTCCATCTCTCCCTGTTGCCAACTTGTTATTAGAGATGAAGAACAGTCACTCTCTCCATCTCTCCCTGTTGCCAACTTGTTATTAGAGATGAAGAACAGTCACTCTCTCCATCTCTCCCTGTTGCCAACTTGTTATTAGAGATGAAGAACAGTCACTCTCTCCATCTCTCCCTGTTGCCAACTTGTTATTAGAGATGAAGAACAGTCACTCTCTCCATCTCTCCCTGTTGCCAACTTGTTATTAAAGATGAAGAACAGTCACTCTCTCCATCTCTCCCTGTTGCCAACTTGTTATTAAAGATGAAGAACAGTCACTCTCTCCATCTCTCCCTGTTGCCAACTTGTTATTAGAGATGAAGAACAGTCACTCTCTCCATCTCTCCCTGTTGCCAACTTGTTATTAGAGATGAAGAACAGTCACTCTCTCCATCTCTCCCTGTTGCCAACTTGTTATTAGAGATGAAGAACAGTCACTCTCTCCATCTCTCCCTGTTGCCAACTTGTTATTAGAGATGAAGAACAGTCACTCTCTCCATCTCTCCCTGTTGCCAACTTGTTATTAGAGATGAAGAACAGTCACTCTCTCCATCTCTCCCTGTTGCCAACTTGTTATTAGAGATGAAGAACAGTCACTCTCTCCATCTCTCCCTGTTGCCAACTTGTTATTAGAGATGAAGAACAGTCACTCTCTCCATCTCTCCCTGTTGCCAACTTGTTATTAGAGATGAAGAACAGTCACTCTCTCCATCTCTCCCTGTTGCCAACTTGTTATTAGAGATGAAGAACAGTCACTCTCTCCATCTCTCCCTGTTGCCAACTTGTTATTAGAGATGAAGAACAGTCACTCTCTCCATCTCTCCCTGTTGCCAACTTGTTATTAGAGATGAAGAACAGTCACTCTCTCCATCTCTCCCTGTTGCCAACTTGTTATTAGAGATGAAGAACAGTCACTCTCTCCATCTCTCCCTGTTGCCAACTTGTTATTAGAGATGAAGAACAGTCACTCTCTCCATCTCTCCCTGTTGCCAACTTGTTATTAGAGATGAAGAACAGTCACTCTCTCCATCTCTCCCTGTTGCCAACTTGTTATTAGAGATGAAGAACAGTCACTCTCTCCATCTCTCCCTGTTGCCAACTTGTTATTAGAGATGAAGAACAGTCACTCTCTCCATCTCTCCCTGTTGCCAACTTGTTATTAGAGATGAAGAACAGTCACTCTCTCCATCTCTCCCTGTTGCCAACTTGTTATTAGAGATGAAGAACAGTCACTCTCTCCATCTCTCCCTGTTGCCAACTTGTTATTAGAGATGAAGAACAGTCACTCTCTCCATCTCTCCCTGTTGCCAACTTGTTATTAAAGATGAAGAACAGTCACTCTCTCCATCTCTCCCTGTTGCCAACTTGTTATTAGAGATGAAGAACAGTCACTCTCTCCATCTCTCCCTGTTGCCAACTTGTTATTAGAGATGAAGAACAGTCACTCTCTCCATCTCTCCCTGTTGCCAACTTGTTATTAGAGATGAAGAACAGTCACTCTCTCCATCTCTCCCTGTTGCCAACTTGTTATTAGAGATGAAGAACAGTCACTCTCTCCATCTCTCCCTGTTGCCAACTTGTTATTAGAGATGAAGAACAGTCACTCTCTCCATCTCTCCCTGTTGCCAACTTGTTATTAGAGATGAAGAACAGTCACTCTCTCCATCTCTCCCTGTTGCCAACTTGTTATTAGAGATGAAGAACAGTCACTCTCTCCATCTCTCCCTGTTGCCAACTTGTTATTAGAGATGAAGAACAGTCACTCTCTCCATCTCTCCCTGTTGCCAACTTGTTATTAGAGATGAAGAACAGTCACTCTCTCCATCTCTCCCTGTTGCCAACTTGTTATTAAAGATGAAGAACAGTCACTCTCTCCATCTCTCCCTGTTGCCAACTTGTTATTAGAAGATGAAGAACAGTCACTCTCTCCATCTCTCCCTGTTGCCAACTTGTTATTAGAGATGAAGAACAGTCACTCTCTCCATCTCTCCCTGTTGCCAACTTGTTATTAGAGATGAAGAACAGTCACTCTCTCCATCTCTCCCTGTTGCCAACTTGTTATTAGAGATGAAGAACAGTCACTCTCTCCATCTCTCCCTGTTGCCAACTTGTTATTAAAGATGAAGAACAGTCACTCTCTCCATCTCTCCCTGTTGCCAACTTGTTATTAAAGATGAAGAACAGTCACTCTCTCCATCTCTCCCTGTTGCCAACTTGTTATTAAAGATGAAGAACAGTCACTCTCTCCATCTCTCCCTCCAACTTGTTATTAAAGATGAAGAACAGTCACTCTCTCCATCTCTCCCTGTTGCCAACTTGTTATTAGAGATGAAGAACAGTCACTCTCTCCATCTCTCCCTGTTGCCAACTTGTTATTAAAGATGAAGAACAGTCACTCTCTCCATCTCTCCCTGTTGCCAACTTGTTATTAGAGATGAAGAACAGTCACTCTCTCCATCTCTCCCTGTTGCCAACTTGTTATTAGAGATGAAGAACAGTCACTCTCTCCATCTCTCCCTGTTGCCAACTTGTCATCAAAGATGAAGAACAGTCACTCTCTCCATCTCTCCCTGTTGCCAACTTGTTATTAGAGATGAAGAACAGTCACTCTCTCCATCTCTCCCTGTTGCCAACTTGTCATCAAAGATGAAGAACAGTCACTCTCTCCATCTCTCCCTGTTGCCAACTTGTTATTAAAGATGAAGAACAGTCACTCTCTCCATCTCTCCCTGTTGCCAACTTGTTATTAGAGATGAAGAACAGTCACTCTCTCCATCTCTCCCTGTTGCCAACTTGTCATCAAAGATGAAGAACAGTTTTGTAAGAGAGGCCTTCGTTCTCTCAGAGAAGAATGGAAGCGCTGTACTGTATCCTCTCAGGGTTCTGTGCTCCAATCAGATTGTAGCAAATCAAATATCCGTTTGGAGATGAACATCCCTTTAAAAGAGATCTAAGCGTCTTTGTGTGACGGCTTCTGAGAAAAGAAAGATATCTGTCTGTATTTTTAACTCCGTCCCTGATCCAGGGCAACACTCACTCTCTCCTCGGTGGATGGGCAAACGGACGACATTCTCTCGCCTCCCGGCGGCATGCGTTCATGGCTTTATAATCAAACCCGGAATGAAAGGCGAGCAGCGTAGAACCTTTTGTCCTCTCAGCAGACGGCCGCTGTATATTAAATTACAGAGATGGAGACAGATGGGGGGAGAGAAAGAGAGGGGGGTGGATTAGAATAAATGATAAAATGAGAGAGATATTAGGAAGGATTGACAGAGAGAGAGAGATTAGGAAGGATTGACAGAGAGAGAGAGAGAGAGAGAGAGATTAGGAAGGAAGGATTGACAGAGAGAGAAGGATTGACGAGAGAGATTAGGAAGGATTGACAGAGAGAGAGAGATTAGGAATGATTGACAGAGAGAGAGAGAGAGAGAGAGAGATTAGGAATGATTGACAGAGAGAGAGAGAGAGAGAGAGAGATTAGGAATGATTGACAGAGAGGATTAGGAATGATTGACAGAGAGAGGGAGAAGGAGACTGAGAGATTAATTGAATGAACAGCAAAATAAAAGAATCAGAATTAAAAGACTGAGAGAAAGAGAGGAGAGAGAGAGAAAGAAATAGGTTGAGAGATATCTGTCTAATATTAATGTATCTGATGAGTGATGGTTTGAAGGACACACACACACACACACACACACACACACACACACACACACCTGTTAGATTGTGTATCATAGTTACAGTCAGATCTCTCTCTCTCACCCCCCCACCCCATATATCTCTCTCTCTCTCTCTCACCCCCCACCCCATATCTCTCTCTCTCTCTCTCTCACCCCCACCCCATATCTCTCTCTCTCTCTCTCACCCCCCCCACCCCATATCTCTCTCACTCTCTCTCTCACTCTCTCACTCTCTGTGAAATGTATCCTACTCTGAGTGAATTTCAATGCTCTCACTGTAAAATGAGGAAACGGAGAAGGGGAAATGGGAGGAGAGGAGGAAGAGGTGTTTCACATTGACGGCAGTATCCAGGGGGATCCCAGACTGCAGTATCCAGGGGGATCCCAGACTGCAGTATCCAGGGGGATCCCAGCTTGCAGTATCCAGGGGATCCAGTACTGCAGTATCCAGTGGGATCCCAGACTGCAGTATCCAGGGGGATCCCTGCAGTATCCAGGGGGCAGTATCCAGCCCAGACTGCAGTATCCAGGGCGATCCAGTACTGCAGTATCCAGGGGGATCCAGTACTGCAGTATCCAGGGGGATCCCAGACTGCAGTATCCAGGGGGATCCCAGCTTGCAGTATCCAGGGGGATCCAGTACTGCAGTATCCAGGGGGATCCAGTAATGCAGCATCCAGGGGGATCCCAGACTGCAGTATCCAGGGGGATCCCAGACTGCAGTATCCAGTGTGAACCAGTACTGCAGTAACCAGTGGGAACCAGTACTGCAGTATCCAGTGGGATCCAGTACTGCAGTATCCAGTGGGATCCAGTACTGCAGTATCCAAGGGGATCCCAGACTGCAGTATCCAGGGGGATCCAGTACTGCAGTATCAAGGGGGATCCCAGACTGCAGTATCCAGGGGGATCCAGTACTGCAGTATCCAGTGGGATCCCAGACTGCAGTATCCAGTGGGATCCCAGACTGCAGTATCCAGTGGGATCCAGTACTGCAGTATCCAGTGGGATCCAGTACTGCAGTATCCAGTGGGATCCAGTACTGCAGTATCCAGGGGGATCCCAGACTGCAGTATCCAGGGGGATCCCAGACTGCAGTATCCAGGGGGGGATCCAGTACTGCAGTATCCAGGGGGATCCAGTACTGCATCCAGGGGATCCCAGACTGCAGTATCCAGGGGGATCCCAGACTCAGTATCCAGGGGATCCAGTACTGCAGTATCCAGACTGGGATCCAGTGGGATCCAGACTGCAGTATCCAGGGGGATCCCAGACTGCAGTATCCAGGGGGATCCCAGTACTGCAGTATCCAGTATCCAGGGGGTGGGATCCAGTACCAGTATCCAGTACTGCAGTATCAGTGGGATCCAGTACTGCAGTATGCAGTATCCAGGGGATCCAGTACTGCAGTATCCAGGGGATCCAGTACTGCAGTATCCAGTATCCAGCTGCAGTATCCAGGGGATCCAGTACTGCAGTATCCAGGGGGATCCAGTACTGCAGTATCCAGGGGGGATCCCCAGGGGGATCCCAGACTGCAGTATCCAGTATCCAGTGTATCCAGGGGATCCCAGACTGCAGTATCCAGGGGATCCCAGACTGCAGTCCAGCAGTATCAGGGGATCCCAGACTGCAGTATCCAGTGGGATCCCAGTACTGCAGTATCCAGGGGGATCCAGTACTGCAGTATCCAGGGGATCCAGTACTGCAGTATCCAGTACTGGGATCCAGTACTGCAGTATCCAGGGGATCCAGTACTGCCAGGGGATCCAGTACTGCAGTATCCAGGGGGATCCCAGTACTGCAGTATCCAGTATCCAGGGGGGGATCCCAGACTGCAGTATCCTGCAGTATCAGTGGGATCCAGACTGCAGTATCCAGTACTGCAGTATCCAGTGGGATCCAGTACTGCAGTATCCAGTGGGATCCAGTACTGCAGTACTGCAGTATCCAGTGGGATCCAGTACTGCAGTATCCAGTGGGATCCAGTACTGCAGTACTGCAGTAGTCTGCAGGGGGATCCCAGACTGCAGTATCCAGGGGGATCCCAGTACTGCAGTATCCAGGGGGTACTGCAGTATCCAGTGGGATCCCAGTACTGCAGTATCCAGTGGGATCCAGTACTGCAGTATCCAGTGGGATCCCAGTACTGCAGTATCCAGTGGGATCCAGTACTGCAGTATCCAGTGGGATCCAGTACTGCAGTATCCAGTGGGATCCAGTACTGCAGTATCCAGTCCAGTACTGCAGTATCCAGGGGATCCAGTACTGCAGTATCCAGGGGGATCCCAGACTGCAGTATCCAGGGGGGATCCAGTACTGCAGTATCCAGGGGATCCAGACTGCCCAGTGGGATCCAGTACTGCAGTATCCAGTGGGATCCAGTACTGCAGTATCCAGGGGATCCAGTACTGCAGTATCCAGGGGATCCAGTGCAGTATAGTCCAGTATCCAGGGGATCCCTGCAGATCCAGGGGATCCCAGACTGCAGTATCCAGGGGGATCCCAGCTTGCAGTATCCAGGGGGATCCAGTACTGCAGTATCCAGTGGGATCCAGTACTGCAGTATCCAGTGGGATCCAGTACTGCAGTATCCAGGGGATCCAGTACTGCAGTATCCAGTGGGGATCCAGTACTGCAGTATCCAGTGGGATCCAGTACTGCAGTATCCAGTGGGATCCAGTACTGCAGTATCCAGTGGGATCCAGTACTGCAGTATCCAGTGGGATCCAGTACTGCAGTATCCAGGGGGATCCAGTACTGCAGTATCCAGTGGGATCCAGTACTGCAGTATCCAGTGGGATCCAGTACTGCAGTATCCAGTGGGATCCCAGACTGCAGTATCCAGTGGGATCCAGACTGCAGTATCCAGGGGGATCCAGTAGTACTGCAGTATCCAGTGGGATCCAGTACCAGCAGTATCCAGGGGATCCAGTGGCAGTATCCAGGGGATCCCAGACTGCAGTATCCAGGGGGATCCAGTACTGGGGGGATCCAGTACTGCAGTATCCAGGGGATCCAGTACTGCAGTATCCAGGGGGATCCAGTACTGCAGTATCCAGTGGGATCCAGTACTGCAGTATCCAGTGGGATCCAGACTGCAGTATCCAGTGGGATCCAGTACTGCAGTATCCAGTGGGATCCAGTACTGCAGTATCCAGTGGAATCCAGTACTGCAGTATCCAGTGCGATCCAGTACTGCAGAATCCAGTGGGATCCAGTACTGCAGTATCCAGGGGGATCCAGTACTTCAGTATCCAGGGGGATCCAGTACTGCAGTATCCAGTGGGATCCAGTACTGCAGTATCCAGTGGGATCCAGTACTGCAGTATCCAGTGGGATCCAGTACTGCAGTATCCAGTGGGATCCAGTACTGCAGTATCCAGTGGGATCCAGTACTGCAGTATCCAGTGGGATCCAGTACTGCCAGATGAGACTTTGATGGGCTGACTAGCAGTTGTTAGATGCTGGTAGTGTCTGGTTTGGTATTTAGAGCACATACTGCAGAGAGGAGAGGAGAAGGAGATTCAGAGAGAGACAGAGTGGAGGGAAAGAGAGTGAAATGTAATAACTTAATTAGTTACAAAACACAGACAGCATCGTGAGGAAGGCGCAGCAGCGCCTCTTCAACCTCAGGAGGCTGAAGAAATTCGGCTTGTCACCAAAAGCACTCACAAACTTCTACAGATGCACAATCGAGAGCATCCTGTCGGGCTGTATCACCGCCTCGTACGGCAACTGCTCTGCCCTCAACCGTAAGGCTCTCCAGAGGGTAGTTTGGTCTGCACAACGCATCACCGGGGGCAAACTACCTGCCCTTCAGGACACCTACACCACCCGATGTCACAGGAAGGCCATAAAAATCATCAAGGACAACAACCACCCGAGCCACTGCCTGTTCACCCCGCTATCGTCCAGAAGGCGAGGTCAGTACAGGTGCATCAAAGCTGGGACCGAGAGACTGAAAAACAGCTTCTATCTCAAGGCCATCAGACTGATAAACAGCCACCACTAACATTGAGTGGCTGCTGCCAACACACTTACTCAACTCCAGCCACTTTAATAATGGGAATTGATGGGAATTGATGTAAAATATATCACTAGCCACTTTAAACAATGCTACTTAATATAATGTTTACCTACCCTACATTATTCATCTCATATGTATACGTATATACTGTACTCTATATCATCTACTGCATCTTTATGTAATACATGTATCACTAGCCACTTTAAACTATGCCACTTTGTTTACATACTCATCTCATATGTATATACTGTACTCGATACCATCTACTGCATCTTGCCTATGCCGCTCTGTACCATCACTCATTCATATATCTTTATGTACATATTCTTTATCCCTTTACACTTGTGTGTATAAGACAGTAGTTTTGGAATTGTTAGCTAGATTACTCGTTGGTTATTACTGCATTGTCGGAACTAGAAGCACAAGCATTTCGCTACACTCGCATTAACATCTGCTAACCATGAGTATGTGACAAATAACATCTGAAGTGACATGGTGAAGGACAACAGCAGGGAGAGAAGTGACATGGTGAAGGACAACAGCAGGGAGAGAAGTGACATGGTGAAGGACAACAGCAGGGAGAGAAGTGACATGGTGAAGGACAACAGCAGGGAGAGAAGTGACATGGTGAAGGACAACAGCAGACAGAGAAGTGACATGGTGAAGGACAACAGCAGGGAGAGAAGTGACATGGTGAAGGACAACAGCAGGGAGAGAAGTGACAAGGTGAAGGACAACAGCAGACAGAGAAGTGACATGGTGAAGGACAACAGCAGGGAGAGAAGTGACATGGTGAAGGACAACAGCAGACAGAAAGAAGTGACATGGTGAAGGACAACAGCAGGGAGAGAAGTGACATGGTGAAGGACAGCAGACAGAGAAGTGACATGGTGAAGGACAACAGCAGGGAGAGAAGTGACATGGTGAAGGACAACAGCAGGGAGAGAAGTGACATGGTGAAGGACAACAGCAGACAGAGAAGTGACATGGTGAAGGACAACAGCAGACAGAGAAGTGACATGGTGAAGGACAACAGGGAGAGAAGTGACATGGTGAAGGACAACAGCAGGGAGAGAAGTGACATGGTGAAGAACAACAGCAGGGAGAGAAGTGACATGGTGAAGGACAACAGCAGACAGAGAGCAGTAACATGGTGAAGGACAACAGCAGACAGAGAAGTGACATGGTGAAGGTCAACAGGGAGAGAAGTGACATGGTGAAGGACAGCAGGGAGAGAAGTGACATGGTGAAGGACAACAGGGAGAGAAGTGACATGGTGAAGGACAACAGCAGGGAGAGAAGTGACATGGTGAAGGACAACAGCAGACAGAGAAGTGACATGGTGAAGGACAACAGCAGACAGAGAAGTGACATGGTGAAGGACAACGGCAGACAGAGAAGTGACATGGTGAAGGACAACAGCAGGGAGAGAAGTGACATGGTGAAGGACAACAGCAGACAGAGAGAAGCAGCGGTGACCTCCTGCTGACTGACCAGCGCTTGATATTGATTGGCTAAACCCCCTTGACGACCTAATGGGTGTCGCTGGGGAGTGAGGCGCGCTGGGCTCTATTGTTGACTTTAATGTTTCAACATCAAATCGATCTCTCTGTGTGTCACTTCATTTCAGTACAGTACCGCCTTCATTTCCTTGTTAGGAAGCTCATTGGATCCCAAACAGGGTGTATAATTGGAGGCGGGGCTGGAGCAGAGCCTGTCTGCCCACACTCATAGCTTTCTCCCCCGCAGCTCACCAGCTGATGTAGGCTGTGTGTGCCGGGTGTGGCCCTTCCTTCCCAATACTGAACAGAACTGCGCTGCCTATTTGTGCTGCTAATATTAATTGTGATTTCAATGAAAAGCTCTTCATCTCTCTAAATGCTCTTGTCCAGTCCCCTTAGTAGTCAGATCTCTCTAAATGCTCTTTTCCAGTCCCCTTAGTAGTCAGATCTCTCTAAATGCTCTTGTCCAGTCCCCTTAGTAGTCAGATCTCTCTAAATGCTCTTGTCCAGTCCCCTTAGTAGTCAGATCTCTCTAAATGCTCTTGTCCAGTCCCCTTAGTAGTCAGATCTCTCTCTTGTCCAGTCCCCTTAGTAGTGATCTCTAAATGCTCTTGTCCAGTCCCCTTAGTAGTCAGATCTCTCTAAATGCTCTTGTCCAGTCCCCTTAGTAGTCAGATCTCTCTAAATGCTCTTGTCCAGTCCCCTTAGTAGTCAGATCTCTCTAAATGCTCTTGTCCAGTCCCCTTAGTAGTCAGATCTCTCTAAATGCTCTTGTCCAGTCCCCTTAGTAGTCAGATTTTAGTCACAGATTTCCTTTTGTCTTGTTTTAGTCAACTGAAACAAACAATTATTTTGATTTAGTTATAGTTTTTTCTGGGTCTATTTGGTGAGTTAAAGTCTCGTCAATCCCCCCCCTCCAAATAAAATGTGTTTGACAAATATATTCACTCTTTGCGTTGAGGAAATGAACACTGATGTGATTAGATTTTTAACGTTGCTAGAATGAGATGTGGATCAAAGCGGCCTCATAAACATTTTCAGCCAGACTTTAGAAACACATATAAACACACACTCAGCAAAAAAAAATGGCCTCTCACTGTCAACTGCGTGTGTAAATATTTGTATGAACATAACAAGATTTAACAACCGAGATATAAACTGATGTTCCACAGACATGTGACTAACAGAAATGTAATAATGTGTCACTGAACAAAGGGGGGGTCAAAATCAAAAGTAACAGTCAGTATCTGGTGTGGCCACCAGCTGCATTAAATACTGCAGTGCATCTCCTCATGGACTGCACCAGATTTGCCAGTTCTTGCTGTGAGATGTTAACCCACTCTTCCACCAAGGCACCTGCAGTTCCCGGACATTTTTGGGGGAATGGCCCTGGCCCTCAACCTCCGATCGAACAGGTCCCAGATCCGGGCTCTTCGCTCGCCATGCAGAACACTGACATTCCTGTCTTGCAGGAAATCACGCACAGAACGAGCAGCATGGCTGGTGGCATTGTCATGCTGGAGGGTCATGTCAGGACGAGCCTGCAGGAAGGGTCCGTATGAGGGAGGAGGATGTCTTCTCTGTAACGTACAGCGTTGAGATTGCCTGCAATGACAACAAGCTCAATCCGATGATGCTGTGACACACCACCGCAGACCATGACGGACCCTCCACCTCCAAATCGATCCTGCTACAGAGTACAGGCCTCGGTGTAACGCTCATTCCTTCGACGATAAACGTGAATCCGACCATCACCCATGGTGAGACAAAACCGCAACTTGTCAGTGAAGAGCACTTTTTGCCAGTCCTGTCTGGTCCAGCGACGGTGGGTTTGTGCCCATAGGCAACGTTGTTGCAAATTATGTCTGGTAAGGACCCTCAGTCCAGCCTCTCTCAACCTATTGTAGACAGTCTGAGCACTGATGGAGGGATTGTGCGTTCCTGGTGTAACTCGGGCAGTTGTTGTTGCCATCCTGTACCTGTCACGCAGGTGTGATGTTCGGTTGTACCGATCCTGTGCAGGTGTTGTTATACATGGTCTGCCACTGTAAGAATGATCAGCTGTCCATCCTGTCTTCCCGTAGCGCTGTCTTAGGCGTCTCACACTACGGACATTGCAATTTATTGCCCTGGCCACATCTGCAGTCCTCAGGCATGCTGCAAGGAGGCATAAGGCACGTTCACGCAGATGAGCAGGGACCCTGGGCATCTTTCTTTTGGTGTTTTTCAGAGTCAGTAGAAAGGCTTCTTTAGTGTCCTAAGTTTTCATAACTGTGACCTTAATTGCCTACCGTCTATAAGCTGTTAGTGACTTAATGACCGTTCCACAGGTGCATGTTCATTAGTTGTTTATGGTTCATTGAACAAGCATGGGAAACAGTGTTTAAACCCTTTACAATGAATATATCTGTGAAGTTATTTGGATTTTTACAAATTATCTTTAAAAAACAGGGTCCTGAAAAAGTGACGTTTCTTTTTTTGCTGAGTTTACCAGTCCAGGGGGAACAGCTGGTCACTTTTGTGCAGACAGCTAGGATAGCTAGCAGCTAGCTTCGTTAAGTTTTGGTGGCGCTGAATAATTATTGCTAGTTAATGACTAAGCTTTGAGCAGTGTGGATATCTGAAAAACGGTTAAGAGAAAAATAATAGAGAACCACCATGCCAAGAGTGATGCCGAGCTCACCAAACATTCTGCTATCCCCACCACCAAGGTTGAGTAGCTCACCAAACATTCTGCTATCCCCACCACCAAGGTTGAGGAGCTCACCAAACATTCTGCTATCCCCACCACCAAGGTTGAGGAGCTCACCAAACATTCTGCTATCCCCACCACCAAGGTTGAGGAGCTCACCAAACATTCTGCTATCCCCACCACCAAGGTTGAGGAGCTCACCAAACATTCTGCTATCCCCACCACCAAGGTTGAGTAGCTCACCAAACATTCTGCTATCCCCACCACCAAGGTTGAGTAGCTCACCAAACATTCTGCTATCCCCACCACCAAGGTTGAGGAGCTCACCAAACATTCTGCTATCCCCACCACCAAGGTTGAGGAGCTTAGCAGCAATACCCGCCTAGCACCTGCTGACAGACAAGATGGAAATACCCTCCCAAAGCCTGCTGACAGACAAGATGGAAATACCCTCCCAGAGCCTGCTGACAGACAAGATGGAAATACCCTCCCAGAGCCTGCTGACAGACAAGATGGAAATACCCTCCCAGAGCCTGCTGACAGACAAGATGGAAATACCCTCCCAGAGCCTGCTGACAGACAAGATGGAACAACCCTCCCAGAGCCTGCTGACAGACAAGATGGAAATACCCTCCCAGAGCCTGCTGACTGACAAGATGGAAATACCCTCCCAGAGCCTGCTGACTGACAAGATGGAAATACCCTCCCAGAGCCTGCTGACTGACAAGATGGAAAAACCCTCCCAGAGCCTGCTGACAGACAAGATGGAAATACCCTCCCAGAGCCTGCTGACAGACAAGATGGAAACAAAAGGGGCAGGGGCCTAAGCACCAGCACTACTTTGTACATCGTTTGTATGTGACAGAGTGCAGCACTGTACTGCGTGTAGCCTACTGAAAGAAGTAGGCAGACCTGCACTCTGTTAGCATTGATTAGCATTACACAGGCGTTGTGTGCTGCTGTACGTGATGTCAACTATCTATGTAAATGCCACACAGCCTCCTCCCTGCTGCTCTCTTGCTACACCGTGTGTCAAGTCAAATCATATTGTATTTGTCACATGCGCCGAATACAACAGGTGAAATGCTTACCGAATACAACCTTACAGTGAAATGCTTACCGAATACAACCTTACAGGTGAAATGCTTACCGAATACAACAGGTGAAATGCTTACCGAATACAACAGGTGAAATATTTACCGAATACAACCTTACAGTGAAATGCTTACTGACAAGCCCTTAACCAACAATGCAGTACAAGAAATAGAGTTAAGAAAAATATTTACTAAATAAACTGAAGTGCTTTTTAAAAAAACGTTACATAACAATAACGATGCTATATACAGTATGACTAAAATGAAGTGTATATTTGTATTTTCTTCAACATGATTAAAGATAAACTATGTAGCCTGTAAGAATCTGTGATAGCCTATAGTGGTGCTCATCCTGTCCAGCTGATCTGTGCATGTTGGTAGGCGTAAATCAATGGGGGCTGGTGGGAGGAGATATAGGAGGACGGGCTCGTTGTAATGATGGGACTGGAATAAATGGAACGGTATCAAACATGTGGTTTCCATATGCTTGATGTGTTTGATACCGTTCCATATATTCCATTCCAGCCATTACAACGAGCCCATCCTCCTATAGCTGCTCCCACCAGCCTCCACTGGAACAAATGTAGGACAGATACAGTTGCATTTCAGATACACTTGTATGCCGGGGCCAATATCTGTTTCATGTTATTATATAAAACGTTGGTTGTTGATGTGTATGGCTTCATTCTGGTACATGTGAGCAGTAGTAGGACCAATCTACCGTGTGGTTTTAGGGCTCTAAAACAGTGCTAGTTGTGCTTCCCCATTGACTTAAAATGCCCCTCAATCATTTCATCCAGGAGCCTGATCACCACCACAGATTAGAATACACCAGTTTGCCCTGAAGGCTGGAGTCTCATTTGTACAGTGCCTTGCGAAAGTATTCGGCCCCCTTGAACTTTGCGACCTTTTGCCACATTTCAGGCTTCAAACATAAAGATATAAAACTGTATTTTTTTGTGAAGAATCAACAACAAGTGGGACACAATCATGAAGTGGAACGACATTTATTGGATATTTCGATTACAGCTGTAAGTCGCTTGGGGTATGTCTCTATCAGTTTTGCACATCGAGAGACTGACATTTTTTCCCATTCCTCCTTGCAAAACAGCTCGAGCTCAGTGGAGGTTGGAAGGAGAGCATTTGTGAACAGCAGTTTTCAGTTCTTTCCACAGATTCTCGATTGGATTCAGGTCTGGACTTTGATTGGCCATTCTAACACCTGGATATGTTTATTTTTGAACCATTCCATTGTAGATTTTGCTTTATGTTTTGGATCATTGTCTTGTTGGAAGACAAATCTCCGTCCCAGTCTCAGGTCTTTTGCAGACTCCATCAGGTTTTCTTCCAGAATGGTCCTGTATTTGGCTCCATCCATCTTCCCATCAATTTTAACCATCTTCCCTGTCCCCGCTGAAGAAAAGCAGGCCCAAACCATGATGCTGCCACCACCATGTTTGACAGTGGGGTTGGTGTGTTCAGGGTGATGGGCTGTGTTGCTTTTATGCCAAACATAACGTTTTGCATTGTTGCCAAAAAGTTCAATTTTGGTTTCATCTGACCAGAGCACCTTCTTCCACATGTTTGGTGTGTCTCCCAGGTGGCTTGTGGCAAACTTTAAACAACACTTTATATGGATATCTTTAAGAAATGGCTTTCTTCTTGCCACTCTTCCATAAAGGCCAGATTTGTGCAATATACGACTGATTGTTGTCCTATGGACAGAGTCTCCCACCTCAGCTGTAGATCTCTGCAGTTCATCCAGAGTGATCATGGGCCTCTTGGCTGCATCTCTGATCAGTCTTCTCCTTGTATGAGCTGAAAGTTTAGAGGGACGGCCAGGTCTTGGTAGATTTGCAGTGGTCTGATACTCCTTCCATTTCAATATTATCGCTTGCACAGTGCTCCTTGGGATGTTTAAAGCTTGGGAAATCTTTTTGTATCCAAATCCGGCTTTAAACTTCTTCACAACAGTATCTCGGACCTGCCTGGTGTGTTCCTTGTTCTTCATGATGCTCTCTGCGCTTTTAACGGACCTCTGAGACTATCACAGTGCAGGTGCATTTATACGGAGACTTGATTACACACAGGTGGATTGTATTTATCATCATTAGTCATTTAGGTCAACATTGGATCATTCAGAGATCCTCACTGAACTTCTGGAGAGAGTTTGCTGCACTGAAAGTAAAGGGGCTGAATAATTTTGCACGCCCAATTTTTCAGTTTTTGATTTGTTAAAAAAGTTTGAAATATCCAATAAATGTCGTTCCACTTCATGATTGTGTCCCACTTGTTGTTGATTCTTCACAAAAAAATACAGTTTTATATCTTTATGTTTGAAGCCTGAAATGTGGCAAAAGGTCGCAAAGTTCAAGGGGGCCGAATACTTTCGCAAGGCACTGTATATCCAGATTCTCTCTCTCTCTTTTCTCTTTATCTCTCTCTCTCTCTCTCTTTATCTCGCTCTTTCTCCCTCTCTTTCTCTCTCTCTTCGTCTCTCTCTATCTATCTCTCTCTATCTCTCTTTCTCTTTATCTCTCTCTTCATCACTCTCTATCTCTCTCTTTCTCTCTCTTTATCTCTTTATCTCTCTCTCTCTCTATCTCTCTCTTTCTCCCTCTCTTTATCTCTCTCTTTCTCGTTATCTCTCTCTCTCTCTTTTCGTTCGTTGGCTCTCTCATTTTATTTTCTCTTATCTTGAATTTCTCCCTGACAAACGTTTATTCCCTTTTGCTAACTTTGTCTTTCTTCTCTTTGTCCCTTCATCCACCTCCTCTGTTGCTCTCCCTCTGTCACTCCATCACTTTTAATCCCTTTTCCTCATTTCCTCTTCGCTCTCTCTCCTCCCTCCCTCCTTTCTCTCATTTCTCCCTTCCTCTATCTCCCTCCCTGATCTTGCTCTCCTTCCCCCACCTCTCTCTCCTCCCTCCCTCCTTTCTCTCATTTCTCCCTTCCTCTATCTCCCTCCCTGATCTTGCTCTCCCTCTCCCCACCTCTCTCTCCTCCCTCCCTCCTTTCTCTCATTTCTCCCTTCCTCTATCTCCCTCCCTGATCTTGCTCTCCCTCTCCCCACCTCTCTCTCCTCCCTCCCTCCTTTCTCTCATTTCTCCCTTCCTCTATCTCCCTCCCTGATCTTGCTCTCCCTCCCCCCACCTCTTTCTCTCACTCTCTGAACCTGTTGGCAGTATGTATAATTAGACTCTAAAGGCATGTCTCTGGCCACTTTGCCCGGGGTCCTACAGGCTATTTGATTGGACGACCCTGATGCTCTGCGGGGGTTTCTGCACTGTGAGGGCAGCTTTTAGCCTCCAGCATTACTGTTGTGCCAAATGCAGGTGGTCCACCTCGGACAAACGCACACACACATGAACACACAAACAGACATAAACAACTTTTTAAACACACACACACACATGCACACACAAACAGACATAAACAACTTTTTAAACACACACACACACACACAATCAACTTTTTTAATCTAGACTCAAAGAAGCCCATCTTACAGTTTTTTACAATCATTTTGGCACTAATTTCAGAATCTTGTGGTCATTTTTCAAAACTCTAGACACAAAACTCAAAACGGTCATCACTTCTAACACAGGCTGTCCAATGTTCAAAACCTTGCGTTGTTCATTCATATCTTTAAAGAAACCTTCCTCTTGTAGAATCATTGGTTCAAATAACTAATGTATCATGAAATACCACAGGAACATTCATTTAGATCAGCCACACACAAGATCAAATAACTAATGTATCATGAAATACCACAGGAACATTCATTTAGATCAGCCACACACAAGATCAAATAACTAATGTATCATGAAATACCACAGGAACATTCATTTAGATCAGCCACACACAAGATCAAATAACTAATGTATCATGAAATACCACAGGAACATTCATTTAGATCAGCCACACACAAGATACCGATAGGTTCACGGTGAAGTTGATTGTACAATCATTAAATATTGTACTACAAAATATGTGACACGTGTTTCATTATGCTACTACATGTAAATACACCACTGTAAAAGGACTAGTAGAGAGAATACTACAGACACAGTGGAGTCATTGAACAAAATATGACATTTATTGATGAAATACAATAAAATCACAACATAGGTTTCTTTGAATCAAAGCAAAAATAATTAGCTTCAAAAAAAGACAGGAACTACAGTAAAACATCACTGCAGTGTTCCTCACCCGTCTTACTGTAAAACATCACTGCAGTGTTCCTCACCTGTCTTACTGTAAAACATCACTGCAGTGTTCCTCACCAGTCTTACTGTAAAACCTCACCCGTTACTGTAAAACATCACTGCACCTGTCTTACTGTAAAACATCACTGCAGTGTTCCTCACCTGTCTTACTGTAAAACATCACTGCAGTGTTCCTCACCTGTCTTACTGTAAAACATCACTGCAGTGTTCCTCACCTGTCTTACTGTAAAACATCACTGCAGTGTTCCTCACCTGTCTTACTGTAAAACATCACTGCAGTGTTCCTCACCTGTTTTACTGTAAAACATCACTGCAGTGTTCCTCACCTGTCTTACTGTAAAACATCACTGCAGTGTTCCTCACCTGTCTTACTGTAAAACATCACTGCAGTGTTCCTCACCTGTTTTACTGTAAAACATCACTGTGTTCCTCACCTGTTTTACTGTAAAACATCACTGCAGTGTTCCTCACCTGTCTTACTGTAAAACATCACTGCAGTGTTCCTCACCTGTCTTACTGTAAAACATCACTGCAGTGTTCCTCACCTGTCTTACTGTAAAACATCACTGCAGTGTTCCTCACCTGTTTTACTGTAAAACATCACTGCAGTGTTCCTCACCTGTTTTACTGTAAAACATCACTGCAGTGTTCCTCACCTGTCTTACTGTAAAACATCACTGCAGTGTTCCTCACCTGTTTTACAGTAAAACATCAACTGCAGTGTTCCTCACCTGTCTTACTGTAAAACATCACTGCAGTGTTCCTCACCTGTCTTACTGTAAAACATCAACTGCAGTGTTCCTCACCTGTCTTACTGTAAAAACCAGAACAAATGATTGATTACGGTACTTCTATATTTCCATCAACTCTGTCTTGTGGATTTGGCCACAGGTTCTCATCCACATCACAATGGATGTTTTCATTCACCAAACATCTTGGGAAGAATCTTCATCCATGGCGAATCCAGGCCTGACACTGGTCTGCCGTGATGTCATTGTATGGCGAATCCAGGCCTGACACTGGTCTGCCGTGATGTCATTGCATGCGTCATCCATGGCCTGACACTGGTCTGCCGTGATGTCATTGCATGCGTCATCCATGGCCTGACACTGGCCTGCCGTGATGCCATTGCATGCGTCATCCATGGCCTGACACTGGCCTGCCGTGATGTCATTGCATGCGTCATCCATGGCCTGACACTGGCCTGGCATTGCATGCGTCATCCATGGCCTGACACTGGCCTGCCGTGATGTCATTGCATGCGTCATCCATGTCATTGCATGCGTCATCCATGGCCTGACACTGGCCTGCCGTGATGTCATTGCATGCGTCATCCATGGCCTGACACTGGCCTGCCGTGATGTCATTGCATGCGTCATCCATGGTCTGCCGTGATGTCATTGCATGCGTCATCCATGGCCTGACACTGGCCTGCCGTGATGTCATTGCATGCGTCATCCATGGCCTGACACTGGCCTGCCGTGATGTCATTGCATGAGTCATCCATGGCCTGGAGAAGGGTGGCTTGTTCGTGAGGCGCCTATCATATACCTTCCACCTCCATTTGGAGAAAAATTCCTCAATCGGGTTTTAAGAAAGGAGAGTATGGGGGTAAGTACAGGGTGTAAAATTGTGGTTGGGCCTGTAAACATGCTTGCACCATTTGAGCATGGTGGAACCTGACATTATCCCACACAATGACATAGGTCACGCCATCAACTCTACAGACCTGATTTAGCTCATCAAGAAAGGTTACATTCGAACAGCGAATCATGTGGCTGACTGCAACTCAATATATAGAGTATATAGAGTAGAGAGCTTTAGATGTTGTTTGACCAAACATTAGAACGGGCAAGATGTGTAATCTAAGCAACTTTGACCGTGGTATGATTGTTGATGCCACACATGGTGGTTCCAGCATCTCAGAAACAGCTGTCCTCCTGGGATTTGTACGCACTAAAGTCTCTAGAGTTTACAGAGACACACTACAGTCTCTAGAGTTTACAGAGACACACTACAGTCTCTAGAGTTTACAGAGACACACTACAGTCTCTAGAGTTTACAGAGACACACTACAGTCTCTAGAGTTTACAGAGACACACTACAGTCTCTAGAGTTTACAGAGACACACTAAAGTCTCTAGAGTTTACAGAGACACACTAAAGTCTCTAGAGTTTACAGAGACACACAGTCTCACACTAGAGTGAGTGAGACAGTTACAGTCTCTAGAGTTTAAGAGACACACTTGTTAATGAGAGTTTCAGAGGACAGGGCTAAAACACCTTGTTAAGAGACACACTCAGTCTCTAGAGTTTAGAGAGGCTAAAACACCTTGTTAATGAGAGAGGTCAGAGGAGTTTACAGAGAATGGTGAGAAAACAAAACACATTCAGTGAGAGAGGTCAGAGGAGAGGGCAAAACACCTTTTTAATGAGAGAGGTCAGAGGAGAGGGCTAAAACACCTTTTTAATGAGAGAGGTCAGAGGAGAGGGCTAAAATACCTTTTTAATGAGAGAGGTCAGAGGAGAGGGCTAAAACACCTTGTTAATGAGAGAGGTCAGAGGAGAGGGCTAAAACACCTTGTTAATGAGAGAGGTCAGAGGAGAGGGCTAAAACACCTTGTTAATGAGAGAGGTCAGAGGAGAGGGCTAAAACACCTTGTTAATGAGAGAGGTCAGAGGAGAGGGCTAAAACACCTTGTTAATGAGAGAGGTCAGAGGAGAGGGCTAAAACACCTTGTTAATGAGAGAGGTCAGAGGAGAGGGCTAAAACACCTTGTTAATGAGAGAGGTCAGAGGAGAGGGCTAAAACACCTTGTTAATGAGAGAGGTCAGAGGAGAGGGCTAAAACACCTTGTTAATGAGAGAGGTCAGAGGAGAGGGCTAAAACACCTTGTTAATGAGAGAGGTCAGAGGAGAGGGCTAAAACACCTTGTTAATGAGAGAGGTCAGAGGAGAGGGCTAAAACACCTTGTTAATGAGAGAGGTCAGAGGAGAGGGCTAAAACACCTTGTTAATGAGAGAGGTCAGAGGAAAGGGCTAAAACACCTTGTTAATGAGAGAGGTCAGAGGAGAGGGCTAAAACACCTTGTTAATGAGAGAGGTCAGAGGAGAGGGCTAAAACACCTTGTTAATGAGAGAGGTCAGAGGAGAGGGCTAAAACACCTTGTTAATGAGAAAGGTCAGAGGAGAGGGCTAAAACACCTTGTTAATGAGAAAGGTCAGAGGAGAATGTCCAGACTCATTCAAGCTGACAGAAAGGCCACAAACGCTCAAATAACAGCTGTTTAAAACAGTGGTGTGCAGAAGGGCATCTCTTAACGTACAACACCGTGAATAATTCAGGCTGTTGTGGAGGCAAAAGGGGGTCCTACCCAGTACTAGATAGGTGTACCTAATAAAGTGGCCGGTGAGTGTACAGTAATGTCAAATCTGAAAACATGGTCTGGAAAAGTGGTACATGGGACCATAGAAACAGTGTCTGATAAAGAGTGATGATGAAATATTACATCCATAGATAATGTAGTCCAGTTGGTTCATGGTCCACGGTAATTGGTGTCAATGGATCTCGTTATCCTGAAACTTTCATGAAACTAAAACTAAACATGGAATATTGTTTGTCAGTTTCCTTATCAATAAAACTATGCATTAAGAGTAATGCAACAGTTAAATATCCCTCTGATCAGTTGTATCAGTTGATAGTTAGATCATTGTAATGAAATGAATAGACAGTCATCTCAGATGTAATGTGTGATTTTTGTCAGTTTGTTATATCTGGAGTACCTCTCCTGTCCTATTCGGTGTCCTGTGTGAATCTAGGTGTGCATTCTCTAATTCTCTCTTTCTCTCTTTCTCTCTCTCTCTCGGAGGACCTGAGCCCTAGGACCATGCCCCGGGACTGCCTGACATGGTGACTCCTTGCTGTCCCCAGTCCACCTGGCCGTGCTGCTGCTCCAGTTTCAACTGTTCTGCCTTATTATTATACGACCATGCTGGTCATTTATGAACATTTGAACATCTTGGCCATGTTCTGTTATAATCTCCACCCTGCACAGCCAGAAGAGGACTGGCCACCCCACATAGCCTGGTTCCTCTCTAGGTTTCTTCCTAGGTTTTGGCCTTTCTAGGGAGTTTTTCCTAGCCACCGTGCCTCTACACCTGCATTGCTTGCTGTTTGGGGTTTTAGGCTGGGTTTCTGTACAGCACTTTGAGATATCAGCTGATGTACGAAGGGCTATATAAATAAATTTGATTTGATTTGATTTTCATTTTCATTTTGAAATGGTAATACTGTGATGTTAAGTTGTGTCAGTTTGAAATGGTAATACTGTGATGTTAAGTTGTGTCAGTCTGAAATGGTAATACTGTGATGTTAAGTTGTGTCAATTTGAAATGGTAATACTGTGATGTTAAGTTGTGTCATTCTGAAATGGTAATACTGTTTGAAAATGGTAATACTGTGATGTTAAGTTGTGTCAGTCTGAAATGGTAATACTGTGATGTTAATGTGTCAGTCTGAAATGGTAATACTGTGATGTTAAGTTGTGTCAGTCTGAAATGGTAATGGTAATACTGTGATGTTAAGTTGTGTCAGTCTGAAATGGTAATACTGTGATGTTAAGTTGTGTCAGTCTGAAATGGTAATACTGTGATGTTAAGTTGTGTCAGTCTGAAATGGTAATACTGTGATGTTAAGTTGTGTCAGTCTGAAATGGTAATACTGTGATGTTAAGTTGTGTCAGTCTGAAATGGTAATACTGTGATGTTAAGTTGTGTCAGTCTGAAATGGTAATACTGTGATGTTAAGTTGTGTCAGTCTGAAATGGTAATACTGTGATGTTAAGTTGTGTCAGTTGAAATGGTAATACTGTGATGTTAAGTTGTGTCATTTATGAAATGGTAATACTGTGATGTTAAGTTGTGTCAGTCTGAAATGGTAATACTGTGATGTTAAGTTGTTAAGTTGTGTCAGTTTGAAATGGTAATACTGTGATGTTAAGTTGTGTCAGTCTGAAATGGTAATACTGTGATGTTAAGTTGTGTCAGTCTGAAATGGTAATACTGTGATGTTAAGTTGTGTCAGTCTGAAATGTAATACTGTGATGTTAAGTTGTGTCTCTGAAATGGTAATACTGTGATGTTAAGTTGAAATGTCATGTTAAGTTGTGAAATGGTAATACTGTGATGTTAAGTTGTGTCAGTCTGAAATGGTAATACTGTGATGTTAAGTTGTGTCAGTCTGAAATGGTAATACTGTGATGTTAAGTTGTGTCAGTCTGAAATGGTAATACTGTGATGTTAAGTTGTGTCAGTCTGAAATGGTAATACTGTGATGTTAAGTTGTGTCAGTCTGAAATGGTAATACTGTGATGTTAAGTTGTGTCAGTCTGAAATGGTAATACTGTGATGTTAAGTTGTGTCAGTCTGAAATGGTAATACTGTGATGTTAAGTTGTGTCAGTTGAAATGGTAATACTGTGATGTTAAGTTGTGTCAGTCTGAAATGGTAATACTGTGATGTTAAGTTGTGTCAGTCTGAAATGGTAATACTGTGATGTTAAGTTGTGTCAGTCTGAAATGGTAATACTGTGATGTTAAATGGTAATACTGTTGTGTCAGTCTGAAATGGTAATACTGTGATGTTAAGTTGTGTCAGTCTGAAATGGTAATACTGTGATGTTAAGTTGTGTCAGTCTGAAATGGTAATACTGTGATGTTAAGTTGTGTCAGTCTGAAATGGTAATACTGTGATGTTAAGTTGTGTCATTTTGAAATGGTAATACTGTGATGTTAAGTTGTGTCAGTCTGAAATGGTAATACTGTGATGTTAAGTTGTGTCAGTCTGAAATGGTAATACTGTGATGTTAAGTTGTGTCAGTCTGAAATGGTAATACTGTGATGTTAAGTTGTGTCAGTCTGAAATGGTAATACTGTGATGTTAAGTTGTGTCATTTTGAAATGGTAATACTGTGATGTTAAGTTGTGTCATTTTGAACAGGTGATTTTAGTTCAATGAACAAATGATCTTAGCTTTATGTGTATTGTATCCAAGCCATTGGAAAAAGTGAAAAATTTGCATTTTGATCATTGGTTGTGAGTTTTGTGTCGAGTTTTGAAAAATGACATCAAAGTTCTGAAGTTAATAACTGTAATATGATCAGTGTCTTTTCACTTCAGTCTGTGTGTCTCTGTGTGTCTCTGTGTGTCTCTGTGTGTCTCTGTGTGTCTCTGTGTGTCTCTGTGTGTCTCTGTGTGTCTCTGTGTGTCTCTGTGTGTCTCTGTGTCTGTGTCTGTGTCTGTCTGTGTCTGTCTATGTCTGTGTCTGTCTGTGTCTGTCTGTCTCTGTGTCTGTCTGTGTGTCTGTCTGTGTCTCTGTGTCTCTGTGTCTCTGTGTCTCTGTGTCTGTGTCTGTCTGTGTCTGTCTATGTCTGTGTGTCTCTGTGTCTGTGTCTGTCTTTGTCTGTGTGTCTCTGTGTCTGTCTGTGTCTCTGTGTCTCTGTGTCTGTCTGTGTCTGTCTGTGTCTCTGTCTGTGTCTGTGGCTGTCTTTGTCTGTGTCTGTCTATGTCTGTGTGTCTGTGTGTCTGTGTCTGTGTCTGTCTTTGTCTGTGTGTCTCTGTGTCTGTGTCTGTCTTTGTCTGTGTGTGTCTGTGTGTCTCTGTCTGTGTGTCTCTGTGTCTGTCTGTGTCTGTGTCTGTCTTTGTCTGTGTGTCTCTGTGTCTGTGTCTGTCTTTGTGTCTCTGTGTCTGTCTGTGTGTCTGTGTCGGTGTCTGATTCTGTCTGTGTCTGTCTGTCTGTGTCTGTCTGTGTCTGTCTGTCTGATTCTGTCTGTGTCTGTCTGTGTCTGTCTGTGTCTGTCGGTGTCTGTGTCTGTCTATGTCTGTCTGTGTGTGTCTGTGTGTCTTGTCTGTCTCTGTGTCTGTGTCTGTGTCTGTGTCTGTGTCTGTGTGTGTGTGTGTGTGTGTGTGTGTGTGTGTGTGTGTGTGTGTGTGTGTGTGTGTGTGTGTGTGTGTGTGTGTGTGTGTGTGCACGTCTCTTCCAGGCCACTTGGTACTTCAGAACTTCCAACCCTGATTCTACCATCCTCTCTTCATCAAACCCTGATTCTACCATCCTCTCTTCATCAAACCCTGATTCTACCATCCTCTCTTCATCAAACCCTGATTCTACCATCCTCTCTTCATCAAACCCTGATTCTACCACCCTCTCTTCATCAAACCCTGATTCTACCATCCTCTCTTCATCAAACCCTGATTCTACCATCCTCTCTTCATCAAACCCTGATTCTACCATCCTCTCTTCATCAAACCCTGATTCTACCATCCTCTCTTCATCAAACCCTGATTCTACCACCCTCTCTTCATCAAACCCTGATTCTACCATCCTCTCTTCATCAAACCCTGATTCTACCATCCTCTCTTCATCAAACCCTGATTTATTGTATTTGACCTTTATTTAACCAGGTGGCCAGTTGAGAACAAGTTCTCATTTACAACTGTGACCTGGCCAAGATAAAGCAAAGCAGTGCGACACAAACAACAACACAGAGTTACACATGGAATAAAACAAACGTACAGTCAATAACACAATAGAAACATCTATATACAGTGTGTGCAAATGGTGTGAGGAGGTAAGGCAATAAATAGGCCATAGTAGCAGAGTAATTACAATTAACACTGGAGTGATAGATGAGCAGATGATGATGTGCAAGTAGAGATACTGGTGTGCAAAAGAGCAGAAAAGTACATAAAAACAATATGGGGATGAGGTAGGTAGATGGATAGGCTATTTACAGATGGACTATGTACATGTGTAATGACCAGTAAGCTGCTCTGACAGCTGATGCTTAAAGTTAGTGAGGGAGATAAAAATCTCCAGCTTCAGTGATTTTTGCAATTCGTTCCAGTCATTGGCAGCAGAGAACTGGAAGGAAAGGCGGCCAAAGGAAGTGTTGGCTTTGGGGATGACCAGTGAGATATACCTGCTGGAGCGTGTGCTACGGGTTGGTGTTGTTATCGTGACCAGGGAGCTGAGATAAGGCAGAGCTTTACCTAGCAAAGACTTATAGATGACCTGGAGCCAGTGGGTCTGGCGACGAATATGTAGCGAGGGCCAGCCGACTAGAACATATAGGTTGCAGTGGTGGGTGGTATAAGGTGCTTTAGTAACAAAACGGATGGCACTGTGATAGACTGCATCCAGTTTGCTGAGTAGAGTGTTGGAGGCTATTTTGTAGATGACATCGCCAAAGTCGAGGGTCGGTAGGATAGTCAGTTTTACGAGGGTATGTTTGGCAGCATGAGTGAAGGATGCTTTGTTGCGAAATAGGAAGCCAATTCTAGATTTAACTTTGGATTGGAGATGTTTGATGTGAGCCTGGAAGGAGAGCTTACAGTCTAACCAGACACCTAGGTATTTATAGTTGTCCACATATTCTAAGTCAGAACCGTCCAGAGTAGTGATGCTAGTCGCATGGGCGGGTGCGGGCAGCGATCAGTTGAAAAGCATGCATTTAGTTTTACTTGCATTCAAGAGCAGTTGGAGGCCATGGAAGGACAGTTCTATTGTGTTATTCTACCATCATCTCTTCTTCAAACCCTCTGAGTCAATTATACGGAGAGAGAAACAAAGTCAGGGAGAGGAGAGGAGAGGAGAGGAGAGGAGAGGAGAGGAGAGGAGAGGAGAGGAGAGGAGAGGAGAGGAGAGGAGTTGCTTTAGGTCTTGCTTCACTTGCTTTTTCAGTAATTTACAACTCTGTCTCTCAAACAGCATACACACACACACACACAGCAGTCTAACAGTGGCCAGGTAAATGTGTCCATCATGCTGTATCGATCTGACTCAGACTGTGGGACAACTCTCGACTGTGTTCAGTGAACTCATACAAGCACCCCCCACACACGCACACACACACAAACTCCCACACACACACACACACTATCGACTGTGTTCAGTGAACTCACTCACACAGAGAGGACATACAAAGTTTGAATCGTCTTCCAGTCATCAGGTAGACCTGAGGAAAGTACCCAGGAACAACAGCGATATATAAACCTTCTCTCAGGAGTCTTTCCAACCTAACTCTACTCAACAGTTGGAATCCGCATTAGGGGAAACAGCGCCACGGAAACAGCGCCACGGAAACAGCGCCACGGAAACAGCACCACAGAGCGTTTGTTTTAGTTTTGTTGATGAAAACAGAGGAGAGGAGCATTAGTGCATTATGCATATTCTATTTACGCTGCAGTAGTTTATGTGTCGGGGGGCTAGGGTCAGTTTGTTATATCTGGAGCACTTCTCCTGTCTTATCCGGTGTCCTGTGTGAATTTAAGTATGCTCTCTCTAATTCTCTCTTTCTCTCGGAGGACCTGAGCTCTAGGACCATGCCTCAGGACTACCTGGCATGATGACTCCTTGCTGTCCCCAGTCCACCTGGCTGTGCTGCTGCTCCAGTTTCAACTGTTCTGCCTGTAGCTATGGAATCCTGACCTGTTCACCGGACGTGCTACCTGTCCCAGACCTGCTGTTTTCAACTCTCTAGAGACAGCAGGAGTGGTAGAGATACTCTTAATGATCGGCTATGAAAAGCCAACTGACATTTACTCATGTGTGTGTGTGTGTGTGTGGTTCTAATCAAAGTGTTCAGAGGGTATTAGATTGTAAAGGTCAAGGGGAGGGGAAGGTGGACTCAGTCTCACCACTGTGTGTGTGTGTGTGTATGTGTGTGTGTGTGTGTGTGTGTGTGTGTGTGTGTGTGTGTTCTAATCAAAGTGTTCAGAGGGTATTAGATTGTAAAGGTCAAGGGGAGGGGAAGGTGGACTCAGTCTCACCACTGTGTGTGACATTACATTCGGTTAGAACAGTACCACTCCTCCTACATATACCATCATTCCAACACTATAAGGAAATATCAATCTCCCAGCATTCCTCTGGGGCTGAGGCTCAATCAGAGAGGAATCTAAAGGTATCAACAGAATGTGGAAGACACCGGAATAATACAGCTGGTCACGAGAAGTTCACACATGCTTGTGGGTTCAGATTCCTCTCTGATGGAACGCTCAGAGCTTTCTACACATTCTGCTGATCCCTTCAGATTCCTCTCTGATGGAACGCTCAGAGCTTTCTACACATTCTGCTGATCCCTTCAGATTCCTCTCTGATGGAACGCTCAGAGCTTTCTACACATTCTGCTGATTCCTTCAGATTCCTCTCTGATGGAACGCTCAGAGCTTTCTACACATTCTGCTGATCCCTTCAGATTCCTCTCTGATGGAACGCTCAGAGCTTTCTACACATTCTGCTGATTCCTTCAGATTCCTCTCTGATGGAACGCTCAGAGCTTTCTACACATTCTGCTGATCCCTTCAGATTCCTCTCTGATGGAACGCTCAGAGCTTTCTACACATTCTGCTGATTCCTTCAGATTCCTCTCTGATGGAACGCTCAGAGCTTTCTACACATTCTGCTGATTCCCTTCAGATTCCTCTCTGATGGAACGCTCAGAGCTTTCTACACATTCTGCTGATTCCTTCAGATTCCTCTCTGATGGAACGCTCAGAGCTTTCTACACAGCTGATTCCTTCAGATTCCTCTCTGATGGAACACTCAGAGCTTTCTACACATTCTGCTGATTCCTTCAGATTCCTCTCTGATGGAACGCTCAGAGCTTTCTACACATTCTGCTGATCCCTTCAGATTCCTCTCTGATGGAACGCTCAGAGCTTTCTACACATTCTGCTGATTCCTTCAGATTCCTCTCTGATGGAACGCTCAGAGCTTTCTACACATTCTGCTGATTCCTTCAGATTCCTCTCTGATGGAACGCTCAGAGCTTTCTACACATTCTGCTGATTCCTTCAGATTCCTCTCTGATGGAACGCTCAGAGCTTTCTACACATTCTGCTGATTCCTTCAGATTCCTCTCTGATGGAACGCTCAGAGCTTTCTACACATTCTGTTCTCAACCCGTCTGTTACATAACAGAACACTGTCTATTCTATTCCACCCCACTGATAAATCAAGATGCTATTTGTCAATGGTAATCTATTTCCAGTGTGTACAAGAAAGTCAGTAGGAAATACACACACGTTTTGTTCCTCTGTCCTCATGGGGACCTAAAATTGATTTCCATTCAAAATCCTGTTTTCTCTAACTCCTAAACCTAAACCTAAACCTAACCATAAACCTAAACCTAACCCTAACCCCTAAACCTAAACCTAAACCTAACCACCAACCCCTAACCCTAATTCTACCCCACCCCACACACACACAAACTCAGTAGAGAATACATTTTCACACTCCTGGGTTAGAAGATGAGGCACAAGATGATAATTCAAGTCATAAAAAGCACATTATCGGGCTTCACAGGATATCACTCACTATGCATACTGATCACTACTGACGGGACTGGGCAGAGGAAGAGAGCGAGAGAGCGAGAGAGAGAGCTAGAGAGCGAGCGAGAGAGAGACAGAGAGAGAGAGAAAGAGAGTGAGAGAAAGAGAGAGTGAGATAAAGAGAGAGCGAGATACAGAGAGTGAGATAAAGAGAGAGCGAGACAGAGAGAGTGAGAGACAGAGAGAAAGAGAGACAGAGAGAGTGAGACAAAGAGAGAGAGAGAAAGAGAGAGTGAGATAAAGAGAGAGATTAAGAGAGTGAGATAAAGAGAGAGAGAGAGAAAGAGGATGACAGAGAGAAAGAGAGAGAGAGAGAGAGAGACAGAGTGGGTGAGAGACAGAAAGAGAGAGAAAAAGACAGGATTGGACAGAGGTAGTGAAAGACGGGAGAGAAAGATATTGCGTATGGGTACTGTCCATGGTGCTGAAACAGGAGCTCTGCAGTCCTCGATGACTCCGGGTCAGACTCCTCTCTGATTCGACCTCAGCCCCAGAGGAATGCTGGGAGCGTTCTACACATCACGTTCTCTGATCAGTCCCAAATGATATGTTCTGTGTGAGCGTGTGTGTGCACGTATTCACAACACGTTTTGTGTTTCAGCTACTTCTTTGATAAATCAAGATGCTATTTGTCATTGGTAATCTATGTCCAGTGTCCACAAGACAGTTTTGTTCTAATATCCTCATGGGGACCTAAAATGGATTTCTACTGAGAACACACACACACACACACACACACGCGCGCACACACACACCACTTGAAGCTGCTGAGGGGAGGACAGCTCATGATAATGGCTGGAAAGGAGCAAATGGACTGGCATCAAAAACTGGAAACCATATATTTGTATTTGATACCATTCCGCTAGTTCTGCTCCTGCCGTTACCACAGACCCGTTCTCCCCAATTAAGGCGCCACCAGCCTCCTGTGACAAGTTAGTTGGTTAGTGAGTGGGTGTGGGTGGAGATGGGTGGGTGGGTGAGTGGGTGTTGGTTAGTGAGTGGGTGTGGGTGGAGATGGGTGGGTGAGTGGGTGTTGGTTAGTGAGTGGGTGTGGGTGGAGATGGGTGGGTGAGTGGGTGTTGGTTAGTGAGTGGGTGTGGGTGGGTGCATAATGTACATGTGAATGTGGGAAAGTAGTGAGTGGAGGCTGAAGAAGTCGGGGGGAAGGGTCATATATCCTTTATACATGTTTATGTTTATGAGTTGGAGACTCTGGTCTACTAAAGGACACTGGTCTAAGGTAGTATACTATAGGACTCTGGTCTAAGGTAGTATACTATAGGACTCTGGTCAACTAAAGGACACTGGTCGAAGGTAGTATACTATAGGACTCTGGTCTAAGGTAGTATACTATAGGACTCTGGTCTACTATAGGACACTGGTCTAAGGTAGTATACTATAGGACTCTGGTCTACTATAGGACTCTGGTCGAAGGTAGTATACCATAGGACTCTGGTCTACTATAGGACACTGGTCAAAGGTAGTATACTATAGGACTCTGGTCTACTATAGGACACTGGTCTAAGTTAGTATACTATAGGACTCTGGTCTACTATAGGACTCTGGTCTAAGGTAGTATACTATAGGACTCTGGTCTAAGGTAGTATACTATAGGACTCTGGTCTACTATAGGACTCTGGTCTAAGGTAGCACACTATAGGACTCTGGTCTGAGGTAATGTACTATAGGACACTGGTCTAAGGTAGTATAATATAGGGCTCTGGTCTACTATAGGACACTGGTCTAAGGTAGTATACTATAAGACTCTGGTCTGAGGTAATGTACTGTAGGACACTGGTCTAAGGTAGTATAATATAGGGCTCTGGTCTACTATAGGACACTGGTCTAAGGTAGTATACTATAGGACTCTGGTCTAAGGTAGTATACTATAGAGCTGTGGTCTAAGGTAGTATACTATAGGGCTCTGGTCTAAGGTAGGACACTATAGAGTTCTGGTTTACTATAGGACTCTGGTCTAAGGTTGTATACTATAGGGCTGTGGTCTAAGGTAGTATACTACAGGACTCTGGTCTACTATAGGACTCTGGTCTAAGGTAGTATACTATAGGATTATGGTCTAAGGTAGTATACCATAGGACTCTGGTCTACAATAGGACTCTGGTCTAAGCTAGTATACTATAGGACTCTGGTCTAAGGTAGTATACCATAGGACTCTGGTCTACTATAGGACTCTGGTCTAAGGTAGTATACTATAGGATTATGGTCTAAGGTAGTATACTATAGGACTCTGGTCTAAGGTAGTATACTATAGGACTCTGGTCTAAGGAAGTATACTATAGGACTCTGGTCTACTATAGGACTCTGGTCTAAGGTAGTATACTATAGGACTCTGGTCTAAGGTAGTATACTATAGGACTCTGGTCTAAGGTAGTATACTATAGGACTCTGGTCTAAGGTAGTATACTATAGGACTTTGGTGTAAGGTAGTATACTTTAGGACTCTGGTCTAAGGTAGTATACTATAGGACTATGGTCTAAGGTAGTATACTATAGGACTATGGTCTAAGGTAGTATACTATAGGACTCTGGTCTACTAAAGGACACTGGTCTAAGGTAGTATACTATAGGACACTGGTCTAAGGTAGTATACTATAGGACTCTGGTCTACTAAAGGACACTGGTCTAAGGTAGTATACGATAGGACTCTGGTCTACTAAAGGACACTGGTCTAAGGTCGTATACTATAGGACTCTGGTCTAAGGTAGTATACTATAGGACTCTGGTCTAAGGTAGAATACTATTGGACTATGGTCTATTATAGGACTCTGGTCTACTATAGGACTCTGGTCTTAGGTAGTATACTATAGGACTATGGTCTAAGGTAGTATACTATAGGACTTTGGTGTAAGGTAGAATACTATTGGACTCTGGTCTACTACAGGACTCTAGTCTACTATAGGACTCTGGTCTTAGGTAGTATACTATAGGACTCTGGTCTACTCTATGACTCTGGTCTAAGGTAGTATACTATAGGACTATGGTCTAAGGTAGTATACTATAGGACTTTGGTCTAAGGTAGTATACTATAGGACTCTGGTCTACTATCGGACTCTGGTCTAAGGTAGTATACTATAGGACTCTGGTCTAAGGTAGTATACTATAGGACTCTGGTCTACTGAAGGACTCTGGTCTAAGGTAGTATACCATAGGACTCTGGTCTAAGGTAGTATACGATAGGACTCTGGTCTAAGGTAGTATACTATAGGACTCTGGTCTACTGAAGGACTCTGGTCTAAGGTAGTATACTATAGGACTCTGGTCTACTAAAGGACACTGGTCTAAGGTAGTATACTATAGGACACTGGTCGAAGGTAGTATGCTATAGGACTCTGGTCTACTAAAGGACACTGGTCTAAGGTAGTATACTATAGGACTCTGGTCTACTATAGGACTCTGGTCTAAGGTAGAATACGATAGGACTCTGGTCTAAGGTAGTATACTATAGGACTCTGGTCTACTAAAGGACTCTGGTCAAAGGTAGTATACTATAGGACTCTGGTCTACTAAAGGACACTGGTCTAAGGTAGTATACGATAGGACTCTGGTCTAAGGTAGTATACTATAGGACTCTGGTCTACTAAAGGACACTGGTCTAAGGTAGTATACTGTAGGACACTGGTCTAAGGTAGTATACTATAGGACTCTGGTCTACTAAAGGACACTGGTCTAAGGTAGTATACTATAGGACTCTGGTCTACTATAGGACTCTGGTCTAAGGTAGCATACTATAGGACTCTGGTCTAAGGTAGTATACTATAGGACTCTGGTCTAAGGTAGTATACTATCGGACTCTGGTCTACGATAGGACTCTGGTCTAAGGTAGTATACTATAGGACTCTGGTCTAAGGTAGTATACTATAGGACTCTGGTCTACTAGGACTCTGGTCTAAGGTAGTATACTATAGGACTCTGGTCTACTATGGGACTCAGGTCTAAGGTAGTATACTATAGGACTCTGGTCTAAGGTAGTATACTGTAGGACTCTGGTCTAAGGTAGTATACTATAGGACTATGGTCTAAGGTAGTCAACTGTAGGACTCTAGTCTACTATAGGACTCTGGTCTAAGGTAGTATACTATAGGACTCTGGTCTAAGGTAGTATACTATAGAGCTCTGGTCTACTATAGGACTCTGGTCTGGGGTAGTATACTATAGGACTCTGGTCTACGATAAGACTCTGGTCTAAGGTAGTATACTATAGAGCTCTGGTCTAAGGTAGTATACTATAGTGCTCTGGTCTAAGGTAGGATACTATAGAGTTCTGGTTTACTATAGGACTCTGGTCTAAGGTAGTATACAATAGGGCTGGGGTCTAAGGTAGTATACTATAGGACTCTGGTATACTTTAGGACTCTGGTCTAAGGTAGTATACTATAGGACTATGGTCTAAGGTAGTATACTATAGGACTCTGGTCTAAGGTAGTATACTATTGGACTATGGTCTATTATAGGACTCTGGTCTAAGGTAGTATACTATAGGACTCTGGTCTACTAAAGGACACTGGTCTAAGGTAGTATACTATAGGACTCTGGTCTACTAAAGGACTCTGGTCTACTAAAGGACTCTGGTCTAAGGTAGTATACTATAGGACTCTGGTCTACTGAAGGACTCTGGTCTAAGGTAGTATACTATAGGACTCTGGTCTACTAAAGGACACTGGTCTAAGGTAGTATACTATAGGACTCTGGTCTACTAAAGGACTCTGGTCTAAGGTAGTACACTACAGCACTCTGGTCTAAGGTAGTATACTATAGGACTCTGGTCTAAGGTAGTATACTATAGGACTCTGGTCTACTAAAGGACTCTGGTCTAAGGTAGTATACTTTTGGACTCTGGTCTACTAAAGGACACTGGTCTAAGGTAGTATACTATGGGACACTGGTCTAAGGAAGTATGCTATAGGACTCTGGTCGACTAAAGGACACTGGTCTAAGGTAGTATACTGTAGGACTCTGGTCTACTATAGGACTCTGGTCTAAGGAAGCATACGATAGGACTCTGGTCTACTAAAGGACTCTGGTCTAAGGTAGTATACTATAAGACTCTGGTCTGAGGTAATGTACGATAGGACTCTGGTCTACTATATGACTCTGGTCTACGATAGGACTCTGGTCTAAGGTAGTATACTATAGGACTCTAGTCTAAGGTAGTATACGATAGGACTCTGGTCTAAGGTAGTATACTATAGGTCTATGGTCTAAGGTAGTATACTATAGGACTTTGGTGTAAGGTAGTATACTTTAGGATTCTGGTCTCAGGTAGTATACTATTGGACTATGGTCTACTATAGGACTATGGTCTAAGGTAGTATACTATAGGACTATGGTCTAAAGTAGTATACTATTGGACTATGGTCTATTATAGGACTCTGGTCTACTATAGGACTCTGGTCTTAGGTAGTATACTATTGGACTATGGTCTAAAGTAGTATACTATTGGACTATGGTCTATTATAGGACTCTAGTCTACTATAGGACTCTGGTCTAAGGTAGTATATTACAGGACTCTAGTCTACTATAGGACTCTGGTCTAAGGTAGTATACTATAGGACTCTGGTGTACTATAGGACTCTTGTCTAAGGTAGTATACTATAGAGCTATGGTTGAAGGTAGTATACTATAGGGCTCTGGTCTAAGGTAGGATACTATAGAGTTCTGGTTTACTGTAGGACTCTGGTCTAAGGTTGTATACTATAGGGCTGTGGTCTAAGGTAGTATACTATAGGGCTGTGGTCTAAGGTGGTATACTATAGGACTCTGGTCTGAGGTAGTATACTATCGGACTCTGGTCTGAGGTTGTATTCTATAGGACACTGGTCTAAGGTAGTATACTATAGGGCTCTGTTCTAATTTAGGATACTATAGAGTTCTGGTTTACTATCGGACTCTGGTCTAAGGTAATATACTGTAGGGCTGTGGTCGAAGGTAGTATACTATAGGACTATGGTCTCAGGTAGTATACTATTGGACTATGGTCTATTATAGGACTCTGGTCTAAGGTAGTATACTATAGGACTATGGTCAAAGGTTGTATACTATAGGACTTTGGTGGAAGGTAGTATACTATAGGGCTCTGGTCTAAGGTAGTATACTATAGGACTTTGGTGTAAGGTACTATACTATAGGACTCTGGTCTAAGTTAGTCTACTGTAGGACCCTTGTCTCCTATAGGACTATGGTCTAAGGAAGTATACTATAGGACTCTGGTATACTATAGGACTCTGGTCAATGGTAGTATACTATAGGACTCTGGTCTAAGGTAGTATACTATAGGACTCTGGTCTACTATAGGACTGGTCTAAGGTAGTATACTATAGGACTATGGTCTAAAGTAGTATACTATTGGACGATGGTCTATTATAGGACTCTGGTCTACTATAGGACTCTGGTCTTAGGTAGTATACTGTAGGACTTTGGTGTAAGGTAGTATACTATAGGACTCTAGTCTACTATAGGACTCTGGTCTAAGGTAGTATATTACAGGACTCTAGTCTACTATAGGACTCTGGTCTAAGGTAGTATACTATAGGACTTTGGTGTACTATAGGACTCTTGTCTAAGGTAGTATACTATATGACTATGGTCTAAGGTAGTATACTATAGGGCTCTGGTCTACGATAAGACTCTGGTCTAAGGTAGTATACTATATGACTATGGTCTAAGGTAGTATACTATAGGGCTCTGGTCTAAGGTAGGATACTATAGGACTCTGGTCTAAGGTAGTATACTATAGGACTCTGGTCTACTATAGGACTCTGGTCTAAGGTAGTATACTATAGGACTATGGTCTAAGGTAGTATACGATAGGATTATGGTCTAAGGTAGTATACTATAGGACTCTAGTCTACTATAGGACTCTGGTCTACTATAGGACTCTGGTCTAAGGTAGTATACTGTAGGACTATGGTCTAAGGTAGTATACTATAGGACTATGGTCTAAGGTAGTATACTATAGGACTCTAGTCTACTATAGGACTATGGTCTAAGGTAGTATATTATAGGACTCTAGTCTACTATAGGACTCTGGTCTACTATAGGACTCTGGTCTAAGGTAGTATACTATAGAGCTGTGGTCTAAGGTAGTATACTATAGGGCTCTGGTCTAAGGTAGGATACTATAGAGTTCTGGCTTACTGTAGGACTCTGGTCTAAGGTTGTATACTATCGGGTTGTGGTCTAAGTTGGTATACTATAGGGCAGGGATCTAAGGTAGTATACTATAGGACTCTGGTCTGAGGTAGTATACTATAGGACTCTGGTCTGAGGTAGTATTCTTTAGGACACTGGTCTAAGGTAGTATACTATCGGGCTCTGGTCTAATTTAGGATACTATAGAGTTCTGGTTTACTATAGGACTCTGGTCTAAGGTAGTATACTATAGGGCTGTGGTCTAAGGTCGTATCCTATAGGACTCTGGTCAAAGGTCGTATACTATAGGACTCTGGTCTAAGGTAGGATACTATGAGACTCTGGTCTACTATATAACTCTGGTCTAAGGTAGTATACTATAGGACTTTGGTCGAAGGTAGTATACTATAGGACTTTGGTGTAAGGTAGTATACTATAGGACTCTGGTCTACTATAGGACTCTAGTCTACTATAGGACTCTGGTCTAAGGTAGTATACGATAGGACTCTGGTCTACTATAGGACTCTGGTCTAAGGTAGTATACTATAGGACTCTGGTCTCAGGTAGTATACTATAGGACTCTGGTCTACTATAGGACTCTGGTCTAAAGTAGTGTACTATAGGACTCTGGTCTAAGGTAGTATACTATAGGACTCTGGTCTACTATAGGACTCTGGTCTAAGGTAGTATACTGTAGGAATCTGGTCTTCTATAGGACTCTGGTCTATGGTAGTATACTATAGGACTCTGGTCTAAGGTAGTATACTGTAGGAATCTGGTCTACTATAGGACTCTGGTCTAAGGTAGTATACTATAGGACTCTGGTCTACTATAGGACTCTGGTCTAAGGTAGTATACTATAGGACTCTGGTCTAAGGTAGTATACTATAGGACTCTGGTCTACTATAGGACTCTGGTCTAAGGTAGTATACTATAGGACTCTGGTCGACTATGGGACTCTGGTCTAAGGTAGTATACTTTAGGACTCTGGTCTACTATAGGACTCTGGTCTAAGGTAGTATACTATAGGACTCTGGTCTAAGGTAGTATACTATAGGACTCTGGTCTAAGGTAGTATACTATAGGACTCTGGTCGACTATAGGAATCTGGTCTAAGGTAGTATACTGTAGGACTCTGGTCTAAGGTAGTATATTATAGGACTCTAGTCTACTATAGGACTCTGGTCTACTATAGGACTCTGGTCTAAGGTAGTATACTATAGAGCTGTGGTCTAAGGTAGTATTCTATAGAGCTGTGGTCTAAGGTAGTATACTATAGGGCTCTGGTCTAAGGTAGGATACTATAGAGTTCTGGCTTACTGTAGGACTCTGGTCTAAGGTTGTATACTATCGGGTTGTGGTCTAAGTTGGTATACTATAGGGCAGGGATCTAAGGTAGTATACTATAGGACTCTGGTCTGAGGTAGTATACTATAGGACTCTGGTCTGAGGTAGTATTCTTTAGGACACTGGTCTAAGGTAGTATACTATCGGGCTCTGGTCTAATTTAGGATACTATAGAGTTCTGGTTTACTATAGGACTCTGGTCTAAGGTAGTATACTATAGGGCTGTGGTCTAAGGTCGTATCCTATAGGACTCTGGTCAAAGGTCGTATACTATAGGACTCTGGTCTAAGGTAGGATACTATGAGACTCTGGTCTACTATATAACTCTGGTCTAAGGTAGTATACTATAGGACTTTGGTCAAGGTAGTATACTATAGGACTTTGGTGTAAGGTAGTATACTATAGGACTCTGGTCTACTATAGGACTCTAGTCTACTATAGGACTCTGGTCTAAGGTAGTATACGATAGGACTCTGGTCTACTATAGGACTCTGGTCTAAGGTAGTATACTATAGGACTCTGGTCTCAGGTAGTATACTATAGGACTCTGGTCTACTATAGGACTCTGGTCTAAAGTAGTGTACTATAGGACTCTGGTCTAAGGTAGTATACTATAGGACTCTGGTCTACTATAGGACTCTGGTCTAAGGTAGTATACTGTAGGAATCTGGTCTTCTATAGGACTCTGGTCTATGGTAGTATACTATAGGACTCTGGTCTAAGGTAGTATACTGTAGGAATCTGGTCTACTATAGGACTCTGGTCTAAGGTAGTATACTATAGGACTCTGGTCTACTATAGGACTCTGGTCTAAGGTAGTATACTATAGGACTCTGGTCTAAGGTAGTATACTATAGGACTCTGGTCTACTATAGGACTCTGGTCTAAGGTAGTATACTATAGGACTCTGGTCGACTATGGGACTCTGGTCTAAGGTAGTATACTTTAGGACTCTGGTCTACTATAGGACTCTGGTCTAAGGTAGTATACTATAGGACTCTGGTCTAAGGTAGTATACTATAGGACTCTGGTCTAAGGTAGTATACTATAGGACTCTGGTCGACTATAGGAATCTGGTCTAAGGTAGTATACTGTAGGACTCTGGTCCAAGGTAGTATACTATAGGACTCTGGTCGGCTATCGGACTCTGGTCTAAGGTAGTATACTATAGGACTCTGCTCTAAGGTAGTATACTATAGGACTTTGGTGTAAGGTAGTTGTTAGAGGAATTTATTTCCTATATGTTCAGTAACCGATTCAATTAAAACACTCTGTCCAAATCAAATCAAATCAAATCAAATCAAATTTTATTTGTCACATACACATGGTTAGCAGATGTTAATGCGAGTGTAGCGAAATGCTTGTGCTTCTAGTTCCGACAATGCAGTTATAACGAACAAGTAATCTCACTAACAATTCCAAAAAAACTACTGTCTTATACACAGTGTAAGGGGATAAAGAATATGTACATAAGGATATATGAATGAGTGATGGTACAGAGCAGCATAGGCAAGATACAGTAGATGATATCGAGTACAGTATATACATATGAGATAAGTATGTAAACCAAGTGGCATAGTTAAAGTGGCTAGTGATACATGTATTACATAAGGATGCAGTCGATGATATAGAGTACAGTATCAACGTATGCATATGAGATGAATAATGTAGGGTAAGTAACATTATATAAGGTAGCATTGTTTAAAGTGGCTAGTGATATATTTACATCATTTCCCATCAATTCCCATGATTAAAGTGACTGGAGTAGAGTCAGTGACATTGACAGTGTGTTGGCAGTAGCCACTCAATGTTAGTGGTGGCTGTTTAACAGTCTGATGGCCTTGAGATAGAAGCTGTTTTTCAGTCTCTCGGTCCCAGCTTTGATGCACCTGTACTGACCTCGCCTTCTGGATGACAGCGGGTGAACAGGCAGTGGCTCGGGTGGTTGATGTCCTTGATGATCTTTATGGCCTTCCTGTAGCATCGGGTGGTGTAGGTGTCCTGGAGGGCAGGTAGTTTGCCCCCGGTGATGCGTTGTGCAGACCTCACTACCCTCTGGAGAGCCTTACGGTTGAGGGCGGTGCAGTTGCCATACCAGGCGGCATGTCCGTTTCTCAGAATTTGTAAGATACTTATTAGCATAAAATGGACAGAGACCAGTCTCAAAATTAATCAGTATTGTTTAATTTCGAGATCTCTCCCCTTAATACCATGTACATTAGTTTATATACCTCACATTTCGTCATAAATGTCTCTCCTCCTCTCAGATACAATGGCAATATAGTTCACAAGCCTTCTCACATTGTCTGCCACCTGTTTAACAATCTACTACAAGCCCAAGGTCTCTCCCCTCCCTGGGTAGAGACAGAATGTCCTGTAAGGAACACAGCATTCCAGCCAGTCTGAAAATAGCTCCATTCGTTTCTAACAAGGAACAGAAAGTCCTTGTTCTAATTCTGGATGAAAACAACACACCTTATTTTCAGCATTATGATTATAATAAGATTCACACATCCATACAGTAACACAGTAGTATTCTGTTTAGTTATAGTTCTAAGTTAAATGTATACATAATTTAGTCATTATTCATAAAAATCCCATAACAGTAGTATACTATAGGACTCTGGTCTAAGGTAGTACACTATAGGACTCTGGTCTTCAATAGGACTCTGGTCTAAGGTAGTATACTATAGGACTCTGGTCTAAGGTAGTATACTATAGGACTCTGGTCTAAGGTAGTATACTATAGGACTCTGGTCTACTATAGGACTGGTCTAAGGTAGTATACTATAGGACTCTGGTCTACTAAAGGATACTGGTCTAAGGTAGTATACTATAGGACTCTGGTCTAAGGTAGTATACTATAGGACTCTGGTCTACTAAAGGACACTGGTCTAAGGTAGTATACTATAGGACACTGGTCTAAGGTAGTATGCTATAGGACTCTGGTCTACTAAAGGACACTGGTCTAAGGTAGTATACTATAGGACTCTGGTCTACTATAGGACTCTGGTCTAAGGTAGCAAACTATAGGACTCTGGTCTACTAAAGGACTCTGGTCTAAGGTAGTATACAAAAAGACTCTGGTCTGAGGTAATGTACTATAGGACTCTGGTCTACTATATGACTTTGGTCTATTATAGGACTCTGGTCTAAGGTAGTATACTATAGGACTATGGTCTAAGGTAGTATACTATAGGACTCTGGTCTAAGGTAGTATACTATAGGACTCTAGTCTAAGGTAGTATACTGTAGGTCGATGGTCAAAGGTAGTATACTATAGGACTTTGGTGTAAGGTAGTATACTTTAGGATTCTGGTCTAAGGTAGTATACTGTAGGTCTATGGTCTAAGGTAGTATACTATAGGACTTTGGTGTAAGGTAGTATACTTTAGGATTCTGGTCTAAGGTAGTATACTATAGGACTCTGGTCTACTATAGGACTATGGTCTAAGGTAGTATACTATAGGACTATGGTCTAAGGTAGTATACAATAGGACTCTGGTCTAAGGTAGTATACTATTGGACTATGGTCTATTATAGGACTCTGGTCTACTATAGGACTCTGGTCTTAGGTAGTATACTATATGACTCTGGTCTACTCTATGACTCTGGTCTAAGGTAGTATACTATAGGACTATGGTCTAAGGTAGTATACTATAGGACTTTGGTGTAAGGTAGAATACTATAGGACTCTGGTCTACTATAGGACTCTGGTCTAAGGTAGTATACTATAGGACTCTGGTCTACTATAGGACTCTGGTCTAAGGTAGTGTACTATAGGACTATGGTCTAAGGTAGTATACTATAGGACTCTAGTCTACTATAGGACTCTGGTCTAAGGTAGTATATTATAGGACTCTAGTCTACTATAGGACTCTGGTCTAAGGTAGTATACTATAGGACTCTGGTCTAAGGTAGTATACTATAGAGCAGTGGTCTAAGGTAGTATACTATAGGGCTCTGGTCTAATTTAGGCTACTATAGAGTTCTGGTTTACGATAGGACTCTGGTCTAAGGTAATATACTATAGGGCTGTGGTCGAAGGTAGTATGCTCTAGGACTATGGTCTCAGGTAGTATACTATAGGACTCTGGTCTAAGGTAGTATACTATTGGACTATGGTCTATTATAGGACTCTGGTCTAAGGTAGTATACTATAGGACTTTGGTGTAAGGTAGTATACTATAGGACTCTGGTCTACTATACTATAGGACTGGTCTAAGGTAGTATACTATAGGACTCTGGTCTAAGGTAGTATACTATAGGACTCTGGTCTAAGTAGTATACTATAGGACTCTTGGTAGTCTACTATAGGACTATGGTCTGAGGTAGTATACTATAGGACTCTGGTCTACTATAGGACTCTGGTCTAAGGTAATATACTGTAGGACTCTGGTCTAAGGTAGTATACTATAGGACTCTGGTCTTCTATAGGACTCTGGTCTAAGGTAGTATACTATAGGACTCTGGTCTACTATAGGACTCTGGTCTAAGGTAGTATACTATAGGACTCTGGTCTACTATAGGACTCTGGTCTAAGGTAGTATACTATAGGACTCTATTCTAAGGTAGTATCTATAGGACTCTGGTCTAAGGTAGTATCCTATAGGACTCTGGTCTACTATAGGACTCTGGTCTAAGGCAGTATACTATAGGACTCTGGTCTAAGGTAGTATACTATAGGACTCTGGTCTACTATAGGACTCTAGTCTACTATAGGACTCTGGTCTAAGGTAGTATACTATAGGACTCTGGTCTACTATAGGACTCTGGTCTAAGGCAGTATACTATAGGACTCTGGTCTAAGGTAGTATCCTATAGGACTCTGGTCTACTATAGGACTCTGGTCTCAGGTAGTATACTATCGGACTCTGGTCTACGACAGGACTCTGGTCTAAGGTAGTATACTATTGGACTCTGGTCTACTATAGGACTCTGGTCTAAGGTAGTATACTATAGGACTCTGGTCTAAGGTAGTATACTATAGGACTCTGGTCTACTATAGGACTCTGGTCTAAGGTAGTATACTATAGGACTCTGGTCTACTATGGGACTCTGGTCTAAGGTAGTATACTATAGGACTATGGTCTAAGGTAGTACACAATAGGACTCTGGTCTAAGGTAGTATACTATTGGACTATGGTCTATTATAGGACTCTGGTCTACTATAGGACTCTGGTCTTAGGTAGTATACTATAGGACTCTGGTCTACTCTATGACTCTGGTCTAAGGTAGTATACTATAGGACTATGGTCTAAGGTAGTATACTATAGGACTCTAGTCTACTATATGACTCTGGTCTAAGGTAGTATATTATCGGACTCTAGTCTACTATAGGACTCTGGTCTAAGGTAGTATACTATAGGGCTCTGGTCTAAGGTAGGATACAATAGAGTTCTGGTTTACTATAGGACTCTGGTCTAAGGTTGTATACTATAGGGCTGTGGTCTAAGGTAGTATACTATAGGGCTGTGGTCTAAGGTGGTATACTATAGGACTCTGGTCTGAGGTAGTATACTATAGGACTCTGGTCTGAGGTAGTATTCTATAGGACACTGGTCTAAGGTAGTATACTATAGGGCTCTGGTCTAATTTAGGCTACGATAGAGTTCTGGTTTACGATAGGACTCTGGTCTAAGGTAATATACTATAGGGCTGTGGTCGAAGGTAGTATGCTATAGGACTATGGTCTCAGGTAGTATACTATTGGACTATGGTCTATTGTAGGACTCTGGTCTAAGGTAGTATACTATAGGACTCTGGTCTAAGGTAGTATACTATTGGACTTTGGTGTAAGGTAGTATACTATAGGGCTCTGGTCTAAGGTAGTATACTATAGGACTTTGGTCTAAGGTAGTATACTAGTACTACTATAGGACTCTGGTCTAAGGTAGTATACTATAGGACTCTGGTCTAAGGTACTATACTATAGGACTCTGGTCTAAGGTAGTCTACTATAGGACCCTTGTCTACTATAGGACTCTGGTCTAAGGTAGTATACTATAGGACTCTGGTCTAAGGTAGTATACTATAGGACTCTGGTCTCCTATAGGACTCTGGTCTAAGGTAGTATACTATAGGACTCTGGTCTACTATAGGACTCTGGTCTAAGGTAGTACACTATAGGACTATGGTCTACTATAGGACTCTGGTCTAAGGTAGTATACTATAGGACTATGGTCTAAGTTAGTATACTATAGGACTTTGGTGTAAGGTAGTATACTATAGGACTCTGGTCTACTATAGTACTCTAGTCTACTATAGGACTCTGGTCTAAGGTAGTATACTATAGGACTCTGGTCTACTATAGGACTCTGGTCTCAGGTAGTATACTATAGGACTCTGGTCTACAACAGGACTCTGGTCTAAGGTAGTATACTATTGGACTCTGGTCTACTATAGGACTCTGGTCGAAGGTAGTATACTATAGGACTCTGGTCTAAGGTGGTATACTATAGGACTCTGGTCTACTATAGGACTCTGGTCTAAGGTAATATACTATAGGACTCTGGTCTAAGGTAGTATACTATAGGACTCTGGTCTTCTATAGGACTCTGGTCTAAGGTAGTATACTATCGGACTCTGGTCTACTATAGGACTCTGGTCTAAGGTAGTATACTATAGGACTCTGGTCTACTATAGGACTCTGGTCTAAGGTAGTATACCATAGGACTCTATTCTAAGGTAGTATACTATAGGACTCTGGTCTACTATAGGACTCTAGTCTACTATAGGACTCTGGTCTAAGGTAGTATACTATAGGACTCTGGTCTAAGGTAGTATACTATAGGACTCTGGTCTACTATAGGACTGGTCTAAGGTAGTATACTATAGGACTCTGGTCTACTAAAGGATACTGGTCTAAGGTAGTATACTATAGGACTCTGGTCTAAGGTAGTATCTATAGGACTCTGGTCTACTATAGGACTCTGGTCTAAGGTAGTATACTATAGGACTCTGGTCTGGTAGTCTACTATAGGGTCTACTATAGACTCTGGTCTAAGGTAGTATACTATAGGACTATGGTCTAAGGTAGTACACAATAGGACTCTGGTCTAAGGTAGTATACTATTGGACTATGGTCTATTATAGGACTCTGGTCTACTATAGGACTCTGGTCTTAGGTAGTATACTATAGGACTCTGGTCTACTCTATGACTCTGGTCTAAGGTAGTATACTATAGGACTATGGTCTAAGGTAGTATACTATAGGACTCTAGTCTACTATAGGACTCTGGTCTAAGGTAGTATATTATAGGACTCTACTCTAGTCTAGGACTCTGGTCTAAGGTAGTATACTATAGGGCTCTGGTCTAAGGTAGGATACAATAGAGTTCTGGTTTACTATAGGACTCTGGTCTAAGGTTGTATACTATAGGGCTGTGGTCTAAGGTAGTATACTATAGGGCTGTGGTCTAAGGTGGTATACTATAGGACTCTGGTCTGAGGTAGTATACTATAGGACTCTGGTCTGAGGTAGTATTCTATAGGACACTGGTCTAAGGTAGTATACTATAGGGCTCTGGTCTATTAGGCTACGATAGAGTTCTGGTTTACTATAGGACTCTGGTCTAAGGTAGTATACTATAGGGCTGTGGTCTGGGCTGGTCTAAGGTAGTATACTATAGGACTCTGGTCTAGGTAGTATACTATAGGACTATGGTCTACAGGTAGTATACTATAGGACTCTGGTCTAAGGTAGTATACTATTGGACTCTGGTCTAAGGTAGGACTCTGGTCTAAGGTAGTATACTATAGGACTATGGTCTAAGGTAGTATACTATTGGACTTTGGTGTAAGGTAGTATACTATAGGGCTCTGGTCTAAGGTAGTATACTATAGGACTTTGGTGTAAGGTAGTATACTATAGGACTCTGGTCTAAGGTAGTATACTATAGGACTTTGGTGTAAGGTACTATACTATAGGACTCTGGTCTAAGTTAGTCTACTGTAGGACCCTTGTCTCCTATAGGACAATGGTCTATGGTAGTATACTATAGGACTCTGGTCTAAGGTAGTATACTATAGGACTCTGGTCTTCTATAGGACTCTGGTCGAAGGTAGTATACTATCGGACTCTGGTCTACTATAGGACTCTGGTCTAAGGTAGTATACTATAGGACTCTGGTCTACTATAGGACTCTGGTCTAAGGTAGTACACTATAGGACTATGGTCTACTATAGGACTCTGGTCTAAGGTAGTATTCTATAGGACTCCGGTCTACTATAGGACTCTGGTCTAAGGTAGTATACTATAGGACTATGGTCTAAGTTAGTATACTATAGGACTTTGGTGTAAGGTAGTATACTATAGGACTCTGGTCTACTATAGTACTCTAGTCTACTATAGGACTCTGGTCTAAGGTAGTATACTATAGGACTCTGGTCTACGACAGGACTCTGGTCTAAGGTAGTATACTATTGGACTCTGGTCTACTATAGGACTCTGGTCGAAGGTAGTATACTATAGGACTCTGGTCTAAGGTGGTATACTATAGGACTCTGGTCTACTATAGGACTCTGGTCTAAGGTAGTATACTATAGGACTCTGGTCTAAGGTAGTATACTACAGGACTCTGGTCTAAGGTGGTATACTATAGGACTCTGGTCTACTATAGGACTCTGGTCTAAGGTAGTATACTACAGGACTCTGGTCTAAGGTGGTATACTATAGGACTCTGGTCTACGACAGGACTCTGGTCTAAGGTAGTATACTATTGGACTCTGGTCTACTATAGGACTCTGGTCGAAGGTAGTATACTATAGGACTCTGGTCTAAGGTGGTATACTATAGGACTCTGGTCTACTATAGGACTCTGGTCTAAGGTAGTATACTATAGGACTCTGGTCTAAGGTAGTATACTATAGGACTCTGGTCTAAGGTAGTATACTATAGGACTCTGGTCTACTATAGGACTCTGGTCTAAGGTAGTATACTATAGGACTCTGGTCTAAGGTAGTATCCTATAGGACTCTGGTCTAAGGTAGTATCCTATAGGACTCTGGTCTACTATAGGACTCTGGTCTACTATAGGACTCTGGTCTAAGGTAATATACTGTAGGACTCTGGTCTAAGGTAGTATACTATAGGACTCTGGTCTTCTATAGGACTCTGGTCGAAGGTAGTATACTATCGGACTCTGGTCTACTATAGGACTCTGGTCTAAGGTAGTATACTATAGGACTCTGGTCTACTATAGGACTCTGGTCTAAGGTAGTATACCATAGGACTCTATTCTAAGGTAGTATCCTATAGGACTCTGGTCTAAGGTAGTATCCTATAGGACTCTGGTCTACTATAGGACTCTGGTCTAAGGCAGTATACTATAGGACTCTGGTCTAAGGTAGTATACTATAGGACTCTGGTCTACTATAGGACTCTAGTCTACTATAGGACTCTGGTCTAAGGTAGTATACTATAGGACTCTGGTCTACTATAGGACTCTGGTCTAAGGCAGTATACTATAGGACTCTGGTCTAAGGTAGTATCCTATAGGACTCTGGTCTACTATAGGACTCTGGTCTCAGGTAGTATACTATCGGACTCTGGTCTACGACAGGACTCTGGTCTAAGGTAGTATACTATTGGACTCTGGTCTACTATAGGACTCTGGTCTAAGGTAGTATACTATAGGACTCTGGTCTAAGGTAGTATACTATAGGACTCTGGTCTACTATAGGACTCTGGTCTAAGGAGGTATACTATAGGACTCTGGTCTACTATGGGACTCTGGTCTAAGGTAGTATACTATAGGACTATGTTCTAAGGTAGTACACAATAGGACTCTGGTCTAAGGTAGTATACTATTGGACTATGGTCTATTATAGGACTCTGGTCTTAGGTAGTATACTATAGGACTCTGGTCTACTCTATGACTCTGGTCTAAGGTAGTATACTATAGGACTATGGTCTAAGGTAGTATACTATAGGACTCTAGTCTACTATAGGACTCTGGTCTAAGGTAGTATATTATCGGACTCTAGTCTACTATAGGACTCTGGTCTAAGGTAGTATACTATAGGGCTCTGGTCTAAGGTAGGATACAATAGAGTTCTGGTTTACTATAGGACTCTGGTCTAAGGTTGTATACTATAGGGCTGTGGTCTAAGGTAGTATACTATAGGGCTGTGGTCTAAGGTGGTATACTATAGGACTCTGGTCTGAGGTAGTATACTATAGGACTCTGGTCTGAGGTAGTATTCTATAGGACACTGGTCTAAGGTAGTATACTATAGGGCTCTGGTCTAATTTAGGCTACGATAGAGTTCTGGTTTACGATAGGACTCTGGTCTAAGGTAGTATACTATAGGGCTGTGGTCTAAGGTAGTATACTATAGGGCTGTGGTCGAAGGTAGTATGCTATAGGACTATGGTCTCAGGTAGTATACTATAGGACTCTGGTCTAAGGTAGTATACTATTGGACTATGGTCTATTGTAGGACTCTGGTCTAAGGTAGTATACTATAGGACTATGGTCTAAGGTAGTATACTGTAGGTCTATGGTCAAAGGTAGTATACTATAGGACTTTGGTGTAAGGTAGTATACTTTAGGATTCTGGTCTAAGGTAGTATACTATAGGACTCTGGTCTACTATAGGACTCTGGTCTAAGGTAGTATACTATAGGACTATGGTCTAAGGTAGTATACTATAGGACTCTGGTCTAAGGTAGTATACTATAGGACTATGGTCTATTATTGGACTCTGGTCTACTATAGGACTCTGGTCTAGGTAGTATACTATAGGACTCTGGTCTACTCTATGACTCTGGTCTAAGGTAGTATACTATAGGACTATGGTCTAAGGTAGTATACTTTAGGACTTTGGTGTAAGGTAGAATACTATAGGACTCTGGTCTACTATAGGACTCTGGTCTAAGGTAGTATACTATAGGACTCTGGTCTACTATAGGACTCTGGTCTAAGGTAGTGTACTTTAGGACTATGGTCTATTATAGGACTCTAGTCTACTATGGTCTAAGGTAGTATACTTTAGGACTTTGGTGTAAGGTAGAATACTATAGGACTCTGGTCTACTATAGGACTCTGGTCTAAGGTAGTATACTATAGGGCTGTGGTCGAAGGTAGTATGCTATAGGACTATGGTCTCAGGTAGTATACTATAGGACTCTGGTCTAAGGTAGTATACTATTGGACTATGGTCTATTGTAGGACTCTGGTCTAAGGTAGTATACTATAGGACTATGGTCTAAGGTAGTATACTATTGGACTTTGGTGTAAGGTAGTATACTATAGGGCTCTGGTCTAAGGTAGTATACTATAGGACTTTGGTGTAAGGTAGTATACTATAGGACTCTGGTCTAAGGTAGTATACTATAGGACTTTGGTGTAAGGTACTATACTATAGGACTCTGGTCTAAGTTAGTCTACTGTAGGACCCTTGTCTCCTATAGGACAATGGTCTAAGGTAGTATACTATAGGACTCTGGTCTTCTATAGGACTCTGGTCGAAGGTAGTATACTATCGGACTCTGGTCTACTATAGGACTCTGGTCTAAGGTAGTATACTATAGGACTCTGGTCTACTATAGGACTCTGGTCTAAGGTAGTACACTATAGGACTATGGTCTACTATAGGACTCTGGTCTAAGGTAGTATTCTATAGACTCTGGTCTACTATAGGACTCTGGTCTAAGGTAGTATACTATAGGACTCTGGTCTAAGTTAGTATACTATAGGACTCTGGTCTAGTATACTATAGGACTCTGGTCTACTATAGTACTCTAGTCTACTATAGGACTCTGGTCTAAGGTAGTATACTATAGGACTCTGGTCTACTATCGGACTCTGGTCTCAGGTAGTATACTATTGGACTCTGGTCTACTATAGGACTCTGGTCGAAGGTAGTATACTATAGGACTCTGGTCTAAGGTGGTATACTATAGGACTCTGGTCTACTAAAGGACACTGGTCTAAGGTAGTATACTATAGGACTCTGGTCTAAGGTAGTATACTATAGGACTCTGGTCTAAGGCAGTATACTATAGAGCAGTGGTCTAAGGTAGTATACTATAGGGCTCTGGTCTAATTTAGGCTACTATAGAGTTCTGGTTTACGATAGGACTCTGGTCTAAGGTAATATACTATAGGGCTGTGGTCTACTATAGGACTCTGGTCTTAGGTAGTATACTATAGGACTCTGGTCTAAGGTAGTATACTATAGGACTCTGGTCTACTATAGGACTATGGTCTCAGGTAGTATACTATAGGACTCTGGTCTAAGGTAGTATACTATTGGACTATGGTCTATTATAGGACTCTGGTCTAAGGTAGTATACTATAGGACTTTGGTGTAAGGTAGTATACTATAGTACTCTGGTCTAAGTTAGTATACTATAGGACCCTTGTCTACTATAGGACTATGGTCTGAGGTAGTATACTATAGGACTCTGGTATACTATAGGACTCTGGTCTAAGGTAATATACTGTAGGACTCTGGTCTAAGGTAGTATACTATAGGACTCTGGTCTTCTATAGGACTCTGGTCGAAGGTAGTATACTATCGGACTCTGGTCTACTATAGGACTCTGGTCTAAGGTAGTATACTATAGGACTCTGGTCTACTATAGGACTCTGGTCTAAGGTAGTATCCTATAGGACTCTGGTCTAAGGTAGTATCTATAGGACTCTGGTCTACTATAGGACTCTGGTCTAAGGCAGTATACTATAGGACTCTGGTCTAAGGTAGTATACTATAGGACTCTGGTCTACTATAGGACTCTAGTCTACTATAGGACTCTGGTCTAAGGTAGTATACTATAGGACTCTGGTCTACTATAGGACTCTGGTCTAAGGCAGTATACTATAGGACTCTGGTCTAAGGTAGTATCCTATAGGACTCTGGTCTACTATAGGACTCTAGTCTAAGGTAGTATACTATAGGACTCTGGTCTAAGGTAGTATAGTATAGGACTCTGGTCTACTGTAGGACTCTGGTCTAAGGTAGTATACTATAGGACTCTGGTCTACTCTAGGACTCTAGTCTACTATAGGACTCTGGTCTACTATCGGACTCTGGTCTAAGGTAGTATACTATAGGACTCTGGTCTACTATAGGACTCTAGTCTAAGGTAGTATACTATCGGACTCTGGTCTACTATAGGACTCTGGTCTACTCTTGGACACTGGTCTACTATAGGACTCTGGTCTACTATTGGACTCTAGTCTAAGGTAGTATACTATAGGACTCTGGTCTACTATAGGACTCTAGTCTACTATAGGACTCTGGTCTAAGGTAGTATACTATAGGACTCTGGTCTACTATAGGACTCTAGTCTACTATAGGACTCTGGTCTAAGGTAGTATACTATAGGACTCTGGTCTAAGGTAGTATACTATAGGACTCTGGTCTACTATAGGACTGGTCTAAGGTAGTATACTATAGGACTCTGGTCTAAGGTAGTATACTATAGGACTCTGGTCTACTGTAGGACTCTGGTCTAAGGTAGTATACTATAGGACTCTGGTCTACTCTAGGACTCTAGTCTACTATAGGACTCTGGTCTACTATAGGACTCTGGTCTAAGGTAGTATACTATAGGACTCTGGTCTACTATAGGACTCTGGTCTAAGGTAGTATACTATACTCTGGTCTACTATAGGACTCTGGTCTACTCTATAGGACTCTGGTCTACTATAGGACTCTGGTCTACTATTGGTCTAGTCTAAGGTAGTATACTATAGGACTCTGGTCTAAGGTAGTATACTATAGGACTCTGGTATACTATAGGACTCTGGTCTAAGGTATATACTATAGGACTCTGGTCTAAGGTAGTATACTATAGGGCTCTGGTCTACTATAGGACTCTAATCTACTATAGGACTCTGGTCTAAGGTATTATACTATAGGACTCTGGTCTAAGGTAGTATACTATAGGACTCTGGTCTAAGGTAGTATACTATAGGACTCTGGTCTAAGGTGGTATACTATAGGACTCTGGTCTACAAATAGGACTGTGGTCTAAGGTAGTATACTATAGGTCTATGGTCTAAGGTAGTATACTATAGGACTCTGGTCTAAGGTAGTATACTATTGGACTCTGGTCTACTAAAGGACTCTGGTCTACTATAGGACTCTGGTCTACTATAGGACTCTGGTCTACTATAGGACTCTGGTCTAAGGTAGTATACTATAGGACTCTGGTCTAAGGTAGTATACTATAGGACTCTGGTCTACTATAGGACTCTGGTCTAAGGTAGTATACTATAGGACTCTGGTCTAAGGTAGTATACTATAGGACTCTGGTCTAAGGTAGTATACTATAGGACTCTGGTCTAATAGTATACTATAGGACTCTGGTCTAAGGTGGTATACTATAGGACTCTGGTCTACAAATAGGACTGTGGTCTAAGGTAGTATACTATAGGTCTATGGTCTAAGGTAGTATACTATAGGACTCTGGTCTAAGGTGGTATACTATAGGACTCTGGTCTACTAAAGGACACTGGTCTAAGGTAGTATACTATAGGACACTGGTCTAAGGTAGTATGCTATAGGACTCTGGTCTACTAAAGGACACTGGTCTAAGGTAGTATACTATAGGACTCTGGTCTAAGGCAGTATACTATAGAGCAGTGGTCTAAGGTAGTATACTATAGGGCTCTGGTCTAATTTAGGCTACTATAGAGTTCTGGTTTACGATAGGACTCTGGTCTAAGGTAATATACTATAGGGCTGTGGTCGAAGGTAGTATGCTATAGGACTATGGTCTCAGGTAGTATACTATAGGACTCTGGTCTAAGGTAGTATACTATTGGACTATGGTCTATTATAGGACTCTGGTCTAAGGTAGTATACTATAGGAATATGGTGTAAGGTAGTATACTATAGGGCTCTGGTCTAAGGTAGTATACTGTAGGACTTTGGTGTAAGGTAGTATACTATAGGACTCTGGTCTAAGTTAGTATACTATAGGACCCTTGTCTACTATAGGACTATGGTCTAAGGTAGTATACTATAGGACTCTGGTATACTATAGGACTCTGGTCTAAGGTAATATACTGTAGGACTCTGGTCTAAGGTAGTATACTATAGGACTCTGGTCTTCTATAGGACTCTGGTCGAAGGTAGTATACTATCGGACTCTGGTCTACTATAGGACTCTGGTCTAAGGTAGTATACTATAGGACTCTGGTCTACTATAGGACTCTGGTCTAAGGTAGTATCCTATAGGACTCTGGTCTAAGGTAGTATCCTATAGGACTCTGGTCTACTATAGGACTCTGGTCTAAGGCAGTATACTATAGGACTCTGGTCTAAGGTAGTATACTATAGGACTCTGGTCTACTATAGGACTCTAGTCTACTATAGGACTCTGGTCTAAGGTAGTATACTATAGGACTCTGGTCTACTATAGGACTCTGGTCTAAGGCAGTATACTATAGGACTCTGGTCTAAGGTAGTATCCTATAGGACTCTGGTCTACTATAGGACTCTAGTCTAAGGTAGTATACTATAGGACTCTGGTCTAAGGTAGTATAGTATAGGACTCTGGTCTACTGTAGGACTCTGGTCTAAGGTAGTATACTATAGGACTCTGGTCTACTCTAGGACTCTAGTCTACTATAGGACTCTGGTCTACTATCGGACTCTGGTCTAAGGTAGTATACTATAGGACTCTGGTCTACTATAGGACTCTAGTCTAAGGTAGTATACTATCGGACTCTGGTCTACTATAGGACTCTGGTCTACTCTTGGACACTGGTCTACTATAGGACTCTGGTCTACTATTGGACTCTAGTCTAAGGTAGTATACTATAGGACTCTGGTCTAAGGTAGTATACTATAGGACTCTGGTATACTATAGGACTCTGGTCTAAGGTATTATACTATAGGACTCTGGTCTAAGGTAGTATACTATAGGGCTCTGGTCTACTATAGGACTCTAATCTACTATAGGACTCTGGTCTAAGGTAGTATACTATAGGACTCTGGTCTAAGGTAGTATACTATAGGACTCTGGTCTAAGGTAGTATACTATAGGACTCTGGTCTAAGGTGGTATACTATAGGACTCTGGTCTACAAATAGGACTGTGGTCTAAGGTAGTATACTATAGGTCTATGGTCTAAGGTAGTATACTATAGGACTCTGGTCTAAGGTAGAATACTATTGGACTCTGGTCTACTACAGGACTCTGGTCTACTCTTGGACACTGGTCTACTATAGGACTCTGGTCTACTATTGGACTCTAGTCTAAGGTAGTATACTATAGGACTCTGGTCTAAGGTAGTATACTATAGGACTCTGGTATACTATAGGACTCTGGTCTAAGGTATTATACTATAGGACTCTGGTCTAAGGTATTATACTATAGGACTCTGGTCTAAGGTAGTATACTATAGGACTCTGGTCTAAGGTAGTATACTATAGGACTCTGGTCTAAGGTGGTATACTATAGGACTCTGGTCTACAAATAGGACTCTGGTCTAAGGTAGTATACTATAGGTCTATGGTCTGAGGTAGTATACTATAGGACTATGGTCTAAGGTAGTATACTATAGGACTCTGGTCTACTAGAGGGCTCTAGTCAAAGGAAGTATACTATAGGGTTCTGGTCTAAGGTAGTGCACTACATATGGAATAGGGGGTGAATCTTTGCCATAGACTTTCCTAGGAGCAGATTGGTTTTCTATAACATGTCAATCCAAAGGCAAACCACAATAGATGACAGAATCAGGAATAGAAGGCATTCTAAAGTAGAAGCTGTTTCCTTCCTATGAATCAACCAATCAACAGGCCTTTGTAATCCCTAGTGTGACAGACAGATGAGGTAAATCAGTGCCTGGGTTAATGTAGCGAGGCCCTGTTGTCCAGACTAAAGTGTTTCCTAATGATTCTGCCAACTCTGTCTATCTCCTACTACACACCTCTAAATCCTTCTCTCTGTCTATCTCCTACTATACACCTCTAAATCCTTCTCTCTATCTATCTCCTACTATACACCTCTAAATCCTTCTCTCTATCTATCTCCTACTATACACCTCTATATCCTTCTCTCTGTCTATCTCCTACTATACACCTCTAAATCTTTCTCTCTGTCTATCTCCTACTATATACCTCTATATCCTTCTCTCTGTCTATCTCCTACTATACACCTCTAAATCTTTCTCTCTGTCTATCTCCTACTATACACCTCTATATCCTTCTCTCTGTCTATCTCCTACTATACACCTCTAAATCTTTCTCTCTGTCTATCTCCTACTATACACCTCTATATCCTTCTCTCTGTCTATCTCCTACTATACACCTCTAAATCTTTCTCTCTGTCTATCTCCTACTATACACCTCTAAATCCTTCTCTCTGTCTATCTCCTACTATATACCTCTAAATCCTTCTCTCTGTCTATCTCCTACTATACACCTCTAAATCCTTCTCTCTTTTTCCCGTTTCATCTTTGGGCGCTTTACTTCTTCTTCATGCCATCTTGCTCCCAAAACTCCTCTCCTCTCTCCTCATCTCCTCTCTCCTCCTCTCCTCTCTCCTCCTCTCCTCTCCACTTCTTCTTCTCTTCTCATCTCCTTCTCTCTCCTCTGTTTTCCTCTGTTTTCCTCTCTTCTCCTCTCCTTCTCTTCTTCTCTCCTCCTCTCCTCCCCTCTCTTCCTCTGTTTTCCTCTCTTCTCCTCTCCTTCTCTCCTTCTCTCCTTCTCTCCTCCTCTCCTCCTCTCCTCCTCCCCTCTCCTCCCCTCTCTTCCTCTGTTTTCCTCTCTTCTCCTCTCCTTCTCTCATTCTCTCCTCCTCCCCTCTCTTCCTCTGTTTTCCTCTCCTCTCCTTCTCTTCTTCTCTCCTCTCCTTCTCTCCTCCTCTCCTCCTCTCCTCCTCCCATCGCTTCCTCTGTTTTCCTCTCTTCTCCTCTCCTTCTCTTCTCCTCTCCTCCTCTCCTCCTCCTCCCCTCTCTTCCTCTGTTTTCCTCTCCTTCTCTCTTCCTCTGTTTCCCTCTGTTTTCCTCTCTTCTCCTCTCCTTCTCCTCTCCTTCTCCTCTCCTCCTCTCCCCCTCCCCTCTCTTCCTCTGTTTTCCTCTCTTCTCCTCTCCTCTTCTCCTCCTCTCCTCCTCTCTTCTCCTCTCCTTCTCTTCTGTATGAATCCCTGTTGCATTAATTAAGTGATTAAAGTGTAAATGACTTGGCTTGGTCTCCACCGTCAGCTCGCTCCAATCCTTACATGTTTCAAATAGTTGATTTAATGAAAGCAGTCGGATCTACCAGACCTTCTGCCAGCACCACCACCGCTAATGCCAACCAATCATTATAAGCATTTTCAATTGTTTTCCTATTCACATCCTTGGCCATTGATCAACGTGTGTGTGTGTGTGCGTGTGTGTGTGTGTGTGTGTGTGTGATTGTGTGTGGCCCCTAATACCTTTGAGGACAAATTGTCTCAATCTCACACACACACACACACACACAATCACACCCACATTTTCAAACACACACAAAATGCCGCACACACACACACACACATATAAACACACACACACACACACACATTCAAAATCACACACACATGTTGATCAATGGCCAAGGGCGCAAACAGGAAAACAATTTAAATGCAAATAATGATTGGTTGGCATTAGTGGTGGTGGTGGCAGAAGGTCATCTGTAATGATGTCTGTGATGATGTTGTCTGTGATGCTGTTGTCTGTGATGCTGTTGTCTGTAATGATGTTGTCTGTAATGATGTTGTCTGTAATGATGTTGTCTGTGATGATGTTGTCTGTAATGATGTTGTCTGTGATGATGTTGTCTGTAATGATGTTGTCTGTAATGATGTTGTCTGTGATGATGTTGTCTGTAATGATGTTGTCTGTGATGATGTTGTCTGTAATGATGTCTGTAATGATGTCTGTAATGATGTTGTCTGTAATGATGATGTCTGTAATAATGTTGTCTGTAATGATGTTGTCTGTAATGCTGTTGTCTGTGATGATGTTGTCTGTAATGATGTTGTCTGTAATGATGTCTGTAATGATGTTGTCTGTAATGATGTTGTCTGTAATGATGTTGTCTGTGATGATGTTCTCTGTAATGATGTTGTCTATAATGATGTTGTCTGTAATGATGTTGTCTGTAATGATGTTGTCTGTAATGATGTTGTCTGTAATGATGTTGTCTGTAATGATGTTGTCTGTAATGATGTTGTCTGTGATGATGTTGTCTGTAATGATGTTGTCTGTGATGATGTTGTCTGTGATGATGTTGTCTGTAATGATGTTGTCTGTGATGTTGTCTGTGATGATGTTGTCTGTGATGATGTTGTCTGTGATGATGTTGTCTGTAATGATGTTGTCTGTAATGATGTTGTCTGTGATGATGTTGTCTGTGATGATGTTGTCTGTGATGATGTTGTCTGTGATGATGTTGTCTGTAATGATGTTGTCTATAATGATGTTGTCTGTAATGATGTTGTCTATATTGGTGTTGTCTGTAATGATGTTGTCTGTGATGATGTTGCCTGTGATGCTGTTGTCTGTAATGATGTTGCCTGTGATGATGTTGTCTGTAATGATGTTGTCTGTAATGATGTTGTCTGTAATGATGTTGTCTGTAATGATGTTGTCTGTAATGATGTCTGTAATGATGTTGTCTGTAATGATGTTGTCTGTGATTATGATGTCTGTAATGATGTTGTCTGTGATGATGTTGTCTGTAATGATGTTGTCTGTAATGATGTTGTCTGTAATGATGTTGTCTGTGATGATGTTGTCTGTGATGATGTTGTCTGTGATGATGTTGTATGTAATGATGTTGTCTGTAATGATGTTGTCTGTGATGATGTTGTCTGTGATGATGTTGTCTGTGATGATGTTGTCTGTGATGATGTTGTCTGTAATGATGTTGTCTGTAATGATGTTGTCTGTAATGATGTTGTCTGTGATTATGTTGTCTGTAATGATGTTGTCTGTGATGATGTTGTCTGTAATGATGTTGCCTGTGATGATGTTGTCTGTAATGATGTTGCCTGTGATGATGTTGTCTGTAATGATGTTGTCTGTAATGATGTTGTCTGTAATGATGTTGTCTGTAATGATGTTGTCTGTAATGATGTCTGTAATGATGTTGTCTGTAATGATGTTGTCTGTGATTATGATGTCTGTAATACTGTTGTCTGTGATGATGTTGTCTGTGATGATGTTGTCTGTAATGATGTTGTCTGTAATGATGTTGTCTGTGATGATGTTGTCTGTGATGATGTTGTCTGTGATGATGTTGTCTGTAATGATGTTGTCTGTAATGATGTTGTCTGTGATGATGTTGTCTATGATGATGTTGTCTGTGATGATGTTGTCTGTGATGATGTTGTCTGTGATGATGTCGTCTGTAATGATGTTGTCTGTAATGATGTTGTCTGTAATGATGTTGTCTGTAATGATGTTGTCTGTGATGATGTTGTCTGTAATGATGTTGTCTGTGATGATGTTGTCTGTAATGATGTTGTCTGTGATGATGTTGTCTGTAATGATGTTGTCTGTAATGATGTTGTCTGTGATGATGTTGTCTGTGATGATGTTGTCTATGATGATGTTGTCTGTGATGATGTTGTCTGTGATGATGATGTCTGTAATGATGTTGTCTGTGATGATGTTGTCTGTAATGATGTTGTCTGTGATGATGTTGTCTGTAATGATGTTGCCTGTAATGATGTTGTCTGTAATGATGTTGTCTGTGATGATGTTGTCTGTATGTATTGTGTTGTCTGTAATGATGATGTTGTCTGTAATGATGTTGTCTATATTGGTGTTGTCTGTAATGATGTTGTCTGTGATGATGTTGTCTGTAATGATGTTGTCTGTAATGATGTTGTCTGTAATGATGTTGTCTGTAATGATGTTGTCTGTAATGATGTCTGTAATGATGTTGTCTGTAATGATGTTGTCTGTGATTATGATGTTGTCTGTGATGATGTTGTCTGTGATGATGTTGTCTGTAATGATGTTGTCTGTAATGATGTTGTCTGTGATGATGTTGTCTGTAATGATGTTGTCTGTGATGATGTTGTCTGTGAT
>NW_024609606.1:245000-250762 GCF_018296145.1 Oncorhynchus tshawytscha | reverse complement strand
AGACCAGGCCCAGTGATATGACCAGGCCCAGTGTTATGTTCAGGCACAGTGTTATGTTCAGGCACAGTGTTATGTTCAGGCACAGTGTTATGACCAGGCACAGTGTTATGACCAGGCACAGTGTTATGTCCAGGCACAGTGATATGACCAGGCACAGTGTTATGACCAGGCACAGTGTTATGACCAGGCACAGTGTTATGTCCACAGTGTTATGACCAGGCACAGTGTTATGTCCACAGTGTTATGACCAGGCACAGTGTTATGACCAGGCCCAGTGTTATGACCAGGCACAGTGTTATGTTCACAGTGTTATGACCAGGCCCAGTGTTATGACCAGGCACAGTGTTATGTCCACAGTGTTATGACCAGGCCCAGTGTTATGACCAGGCACAGTGTTATGTCCACAGTGTTATGTCCAGCCACAGTGTTATGACCAGGCACAGTGTTATGACCAGGCACAGTGTTATGTCCACAGTGTTATGACCAGGCCCAGTGTTATGACCAGGCCCAGTGTTATGACCAGGCACAGTGTTATGTCCACAGTGTTATGACCAGGCCCAGTGTTATGACCAGGCCCAGTGTTATGACCAGGCTCAGTGATATGACCAGGCACAGTGTTATGTCCACAGTGTTATGACCAGGCACAGTGATATGACCAGGCACAGTGTTATGACCAGGCCCAGTGTTATGACCAGGCCCAGTGTTATGACCAGGCTCAGTGATATGACCAGGCACAGTGTTATGACCACAGTGTTATGTCCAGCCACAGTGTTATGACCAGGCACAGTGATATGACCAGGCACAGTGTTATGTCCACAGTGTTATGTCCAGGCACAGTGTTATGACCAGGCACAGTGTTATGTCCAGGCACAGTGTTATGTCCAGGCACAGTGTTATGGCCACAGTGTTATGTCCAGCCACAGTGTTATGACCAGGCTCAGTGATATGACCAGGCACAGTGTTATGTCCACAGTGTTATGACCTGGCCCAGTGTTATGTCCAGGCACAGTGTTATGTCCAGGCACAGTGTTATGACCTGGCCCAGTGTTATGTCCAGGCACAGTGTTATGACCAGGCACAGTGTTATGTCCACAGTGTTATGACCAGGCACATTGTTATGTCCACAGTGTTATGTCCACAGTGATATGACCAGTCACAGTGTTATGACCAGGCACAGTGTTATGACCAGGCACAGTGTTATGTCCACAGTGTTATGACCAGGCACATTGTTATGTCCACAGTGTTATGACCATAGTGTTATGACCAGTCACAGTGTTATGACCAGGCACAGTGTTATGTCCACAGTGTTATGACCAGGCACATTGTTATGTCCACAGTGTTATGGCCACAGTGTTATGACCAGGTACAGTGTTATGACCAGGCACAGTGTTATGACCAGGCACAGTGTTATGGCCAGGCACAGTGTTATGTTCAGGCACAGTGTTATGTCCAGGCACAGTGGTATGACCAGGCACAGTGTTATGACCAGGCACAGTGTTATGTCCACAGTGTTATGACCAGGCACATTGTTATGTCCACAGTGTTATGTCCACAGTGATATGACCAGGCACAGTGTTATGGCCAGGCACAGTGTTATGTTCAGGCACAGTGTTATGTCCAGGCACAGTGGTATGACCAGGCACAGTGTTATGACCAGGCACAGTGTTATGTCCACAGTGTTATGACCAGGCACATTGTTATGTCCACAGTGTTATGTCCACAGTGATATGACCAGTCACAGTGTTATGACCAGGCACAGTGTTATGACCAGGCACAGTGTTATGTCCACAGTGTTATGACCAGGCACATTGTTATGTCCACAGTGTTATGTCCACAGTGATATGACCAGTCACAGTGTTATGACCAGGCACAGTGTTATGACCAGGCACAGTGTTATGTCCACAGTGTTATGACCAGGCACATTGTTATGTCCAGAGTGTTATGACCACAGTGTTATGACCAGGCACAGTGTTATGTCCACAGTGTTATGACCAGGCACCGTGTTATTTCCACAGTGTTATGACCACAGTGTTATGTCCAGGCCCAGTGTTATGTCCAGGCACAGTGTTATGACCAGGCCCAGTGTTTTGTCCAGGCACAGTGTTATGACCAGGCACAGTGTTATGACCAGGCCCAGTGGTATGTCCAGGCACAGGGTTATGACCAGGCACAGTGTTATGACCAGGCACAGTGTTATGTCCAGGCACAGTGTTATGACCAGGCACAGTGTTATGTCCAGGCACAGTGTTATGGCCACAGTGTTATGACCAGGCACAGTGTTATGTCCAGGCACAGTGTTATGGTGTTATGCCACAGTGTTATGACCAGGCACAGTGTTATGACCAGGCACAGTGTTATGACCAGGCACAGTGTTATGACCAGGCACAGTGTTATGTTATGACCAGGCACAGTGTTATGACCAGGCACAGTGTTATGACCAGGCACAGTGTTATGTTACCAGGCACAGTGTTATGACCAGGCACAGTGTTATGACCAGGCACAGTGTTATGACCAGGCACAGTGTTATGACCAGGCACAGTGTTATGACCAGGCACAGTGTTATGACCAGGCACAGTGTTATGTCCACAGTGTTATGACCAGGCACAGTGTTATGACCAGGCACAGTGTTATGACCAGGCACAGTGTTATGTCCAGAGTGTTATGACCAGGCACAGTGTTATGTCCACAGTGTTATGACCACAGTGTTATGTCCACAGTGTTATGACCAGGCACAGTGTTATGACCAGGCACAGTGTTATGTCCACAGTGTTATGACCACAGTGTTATGTCCACAGTGTTATGACCAGGCACAGTGTTATGTCCACAGTATTATGTCCAGGCCCAGTGTTATGACCACAGTTTTATGGCCACAGTGTTATGTCCAGCCACAGTGTTATGTCCAGCCACAGTGTTATGACCAGCCACAGTGTTATGACCAGGCACAGTGTTATGACCAGGCCCAGTGTTATGACCAGGCACAGTGTTATGACCAGGCACAGTGTTATGACCAGGCACAGTGTTATGACCAGGCACAGTGTTATGACCAGGCACAGTGTTATGTCCACAGTGTTATGTCCAGGCCCAGTGTTATGTCCAGCCACAGTGTTATGACCAGGCACAGTGGTATGACCACAGTGTTATGGCCACAGTGTTATGACCACAGTGTTATGGCCACAGTGTTATGTCCAGCCACAGTGTTATGACCAGCCACAGTGTTATGACCACAGTGTTATGGCCACAGTGTTATGTCCAGCCACAGTGTTATGACCAGCCACAGTGTTATGGCCACGGTGTTATGGCCACAGTGTTATGTCCACAGTGTTATGTCCAGTGTTATGACCACAGTGTTATGGCCAGCCACAGTGTTATGACCAGCCACAGTGTTATGGCCACAGTGTTATGACCAGCCACAGTGTTATGGCCACAGTGTTATAGCCAGCCACAGTATTATGGCCACAGTGTTATGTCCAGCCATAGTGTTATGGCCACAGTGTTATGTCCAGCCACAGTGTTATGACCACAGTGTTATGACCAGCCACAGTGTTATGGCCACAGTGTTATAGCCAGCCACAGTATTATGGCCACAGTGTTATGGCCACAATGTTATGCCACAGTGTTATAGCCACAGTGTTATGTCCAGGCACAGTGTTTTGGCCACAGTGTTATAGCCAGCCACAGTATTATGGCCACAGTGTTATGAACAGCCACAGTGTTATGGCCACAGTGTTATGACCAGGCACAGTGTTATGTCCAGGCACAGTGTTATGACCAGCCACAGTGTTATGGCCACAATGTTATGGCCACAGTGTTATAGCCACAGTGTTATGTCCAGGCACAGTGTTATGGCCATGTTATAGCCAGCAGTATTATGGCCACAGTATATGATGTTATGCCACAGTGTTATGTCCAGGCACAGTGTTTTGGCCACAGTGTTATAGCCAGCCACAGTGTTATGGCCACAGTGTTATGGCCACAGTATTATGGCCACAGTGTTATGTCCAGGCACAGTGTTTTGGCCACAGTGTTATGTCCAGCCACAGTGTTATGGCCACAGTGTTATGACCAGGCACAGTGTTATGACCAGCCACAGTGTTATGGCCACAGTGTTATGGCCACAGTGTTATGTCCACAGTGTTATGTCCACAGTGTTATGACCACAGTGTTATGGCCACAATGTTATGGCCACAGTGTTATGTCCACAGTGTTATGTCCAGCCACAGTGCTATGGCCACAGTTTTATGACCACAGTGTTATGTCCAGCCACAGTGTTATGGCCACAGTGTTATGGCCACAGTGTTATGTCCAGCCACAGTGTTATGGCCACAATGTTATGGCCACAGTGTTATGTCCAGCCACACTGTTATGGCCACAGTGTTATGGCCATAGTGTTATGGCCACAGTGTTATATCCACAGTGTTATGGCCACAGTGTTATGGCCACAGTGTTATGGCCAGCCACAGTGTTATGGCCACAGTGTTATGTCCAGCCACAGTGTTATGGCCACAATGTTATGGCCACAGTGTTATGTCCAGCCACAGTGTTATGGCCACAGTGTTATGGCCACAGTGTATGTCCAGCCACACTGTTACGGCCACAGTGTTATGGCCACAGTGTTATGTTATGGCCACAGTGTTATGGCCAGCCACAGTGTTATGGCCACAATGTTATGGCCACAGTGTTATGTCCAGCCACAGTGTTATGGCCACAATGTTATGGCCACAGTGTTATGTCCAGCCACAGTGTTATGGCCACAGTGTTATGGCCACAGTGATATGTCCAGCCACACTGTTACGGCCACAGTGTTATGGCCATAGTGTTATGGCCACAGTGTTATATCCACAGTGTTATGGCCACAGTGTTATGGCCACAGTGTTATGGCCAGCCACAGTGTTATGGCCACAGTGTTATGACCAGGCACAGTGTTATGGCCAGCCGCAGTGTTATGGCCTGCCGCAGTGTTATGTCCAGCCACAGTGTTATGTCCAGGCACAGTGTTATTACCAGGCACAGTGTTATGACCACAATGCTATGTCCAGGCACATTGTTATGACCAGCCACAGTGTTATGACCAGGCACAGTGTTATGACCAGCCACAGTGTTATGGCCACAGTGTTATGACCAGCCACAATGTTATGTCCACAGTGTTATGACCAGCCACAGTGTTATGACCAGGCACAGTGTCATGACCAGCCACAGTGTTATGTCCACAGTGTTATGACCAGCCACAGTGTTATGTTCAGGCACAGTGTTATGACCAGCCACAGTGTTATGTCCACAGTGTTATGACCAGCCACAGTGTTATGGCCAGCCACAGTGTTATGACCAGCCACAGTGTTATGACCAGCCACAGTGTTATGACCAGGCACAGTGTTATGTCCACAGTGTTATGACCAGCCACAGTGTTTTGGCCAGCCACAGTGTTATGACCAGCCGCAGTGTTATGACCAGCCACAGTGTTATGGCCAGCCACAGTGTTATGACCAGCCGCAGTGTTATGACCAGCCACAGTGTTATGACCAGGCACAGTGTTATGTCCAGGCACAGTGTTATGACCAGCCACAGTGTTATGGCCACAATGTTATGGCCACAGTGTTATAGCCACAGTGTTATGTCCAGGCACAGTATTATGGCCACAGTATTATGGCCACAGTATTATGGCCACAGTGTTATGTCCAGGCACAGTGTTTTGGCCACAGTGTTATAGCCAGCCACAGTATTATGGCCACAGTGTTATGTCCAGGCACAGTGTTTTGGCCACAGTG
>NW_024609606.1:237500-240000 GCF_018296145.1 Oncorhynchus tshawytscha | reverse complement strand
CCTATATCACACCTGTACAAGTATCTTTGTTTTTAAAATATTTTTACATATCACCCCCTGCAACTCCCTCAGAGAGTGGGGTCAGATCCAGGGATCAACTCCCCTGAGAGTGGGGTCAGAACCAGGGAAAAACTCCCCTCAGATAGTGGGGTCAGAACCAGGGAAAACTCCCCTCAGATAGTGGGGTCAGAACCAGGGATCAATTCCCCTCAGATAGTGGGGTCAGAACCAGGGATCAACTCCCTCAGATAGTGGGGTCAGATCCAGGGATCAACTCCCCAGATAGTGGGGTCAGAACCAGGGAAAAACTCCCCTCAGATAGTGGGGTCAGAACCAGGGATCAACTCCCCCAACACCCTGCAACACCCTCAGATAGTGGGGTCAGAACCAGGGAAAAACTCCCCAGATAGTGGGGTCAGAACCAGGGAAAAACTCCCCTCAGATAGTGGGGTCAGAACCAGGGATCAACTCCCCCTACAACACCCTCAGATAGTGGGGTCAGAACCAGGGAAAAACTCCCCTCAGATAGTGGGGTCAGAACCAGGGAAAAACTCCCCTCAGATAGTGGGGTCAGAACCAGGGAAAAACTCCCCTCAGATAATGGGGTCAGAACCAGGGATCAACTCCCCTCAGATAGTGGGGTCAGAACCAGATAAAAACTCCCCTCAGATAGTGGGGTCAGTAGCAGGGAAAAACTCCCTCAGAGAGTGGGGTCAGAACCAGGGAAAACTCCCCTCAGATAGTGGGGTCAGAACCAGGGAAAACTCCCCTCAGATAGTGGGGTCAGAACCAGGGAAAAACTCCCTCAGATAGTGGGGTCAGAACCAGGGAAAAACTCCCTCAGATAGTGGGGTCAGAACCAGGGAAAAACTCCCCTCAGATAGTGGGGTCAGAACCAAGGATCAACTCCCTCAGATAGTGGGGTCAGAACCAGGATCAACTCCCCTCAGATAGTGGGGTCAGAACCAGGGAAAACTCCCTCAGATAGTGGGGTCAGAACCAGGGAAAAACTCCCCTCAGATAGTGGGGTCAGAACCAGGGATCAACTCCCCTCAGATAGTGGGGTCAGAACCAGGGAAAAACTCCCCTCAGATAGTGGGGTCAGAACCAGGGATCAACTCCCCTCAGATAGTGGGGTCAGAACCAGGGATCAACTCCCCCCAGATAGTGGGGTCAGAACCAGGGAAAAACTCCCCTCAGATAGTGGGGTCAGAACCAGATAAAAACTCCCCTCAGATAGTGGGGTCAGAACCAGGGAAAAACTCCCTCAGATAGTGGGGTCAGAACCAGGGAAAAACTCCCTCAGATAGTGGGGTCAGAACCAGGGATCAACTCCCCTCAGATAGTGGGGTCAGAACCAGGGAAAACTCCTCAGATAGTGGGGTCAGAACCAGGGAAAAACTCCCCTCAGATAGTGGGGTCAGAACCAGGGAAAAACTCCCTCAGATAGTGGGGTCAGAACCAGGGAAAAACTCCCCTCAGATAGTGGGGTCAGAACCAGGGAAAAACTCCTCAGATAGTGGGGTCAGAACCAGGGAAAAACTCCCTCAGATAGTGGGGTCAGAACCAGGGAAAAACTCCCCTCAGATAGTGGGGTCAGAACCAGGGATCAACTCCCCTCAGATAGTGGGGTCAGAACCAAGGATCAACTCCCCTCAGATAGTGGGGTCAGAACCAGGGAAAAACTCCCTCAGATAGTGGGGTCAGAACCAGGGAAAAACTCCCTCAGATAGTGGGGTCAGAACCAGGGAAAAACAACCCTCAGATAGTGGGGTCAGAACCAGGGATCAACTCCCCTCAGATAGTGGGGTCAGAACCAAGGATCAACTCCCCTCAGATAGTGGGGTCAGAACCAGGGAAAAACTCCCCTCAGATAGTGGGGTCAGAACCAGGGAAAAACTCCCCTCAGATAGTGGGGTCAGAAGCAGGGATCAACTCCCCTCAGGTAGTGGGGTCAGAACCAGGGAAAAACTCCCCTCAGATAGTGGGGTCAGAACCAGGGAAAAACTCCCCTCAGATAGTGGGGTCAGAACCAGGGATCAACTCCCCTCAGATAGTGGGGTCAGAACCAGGGAAAAACTCCCCTCAGATAGTGGGGTCAGAACCAGGGAAAAACTCCCCTCAGATAGTGGGGTCAGAACCAGGGATCAACTCCCCTCAGATAGTGGGGTCAGAACCAGATAAAAACTCCCCTCAGATAGTGGGGTCAGAACCAGGGATCAACTCCCCCCTGAGAGTGGGGTCAGAACCAGGGAAAAACTCCCCTCAGATAGTGGGGTCAGAGCCAGGGAAAAACTCCCCTCGGATAGTGGGGTCAGATCCAAGGATCAACTCCCCCTGAGAGTGGGGTCAGAGCCAGGGATCAACTCCCCCCTGAGAGTGGGGTCAGATCCAAGGATCAATTCCCCCTGAGAGTGGGGTCAGATCCAAGGATCAACTCCCCCTGAGAGTGGGGTCAGATCCAGGGATCAACTCCCCCCTGAGAGTGGGGTCAGATCCA
>NW_024609606.1:217500-232500 GCF_018296145.1 Oncorhynchus tshawytscha | reverse complement strand
TTCATCAGGGGCAATGTAAATGCTATAGGCAATCGTCTGGAAAAAATGACCGAAAAACCTCGACCAAAACATCCTGTTTCAGGTCGGAGGGAATCATTCCCTTGGGTTGGTTGGGACCAAGAATCAAATCCGAATCAAATGAGGAGACTCTATACATCCTGTGGAAGCTGTAGGTACTGCAAGCTCGGCCTCATTTAATACGGTTCACCTTCAACAATTCATGTAAGTGGCGCATGGATATTTTTTCCACTTTCAGTGATCAGATTTTCCTGCGCTTTTCGATGAAACAGATGTTCTGTTATAGTCACAGCTGTGATTTAACCAGTTTTAGAAACGTCTGAGTGTTTTCTATCCACACATACTAATCATATGCATATACTATATTCCTGACATGAGTAGCAAGGCGCTGAAATGTTGCGCGATTTTTAACAAAAGCTGCGAAAATTCGCAGCCTCCTTAAGAGGTTTTAACTGCCTGTTCAGGGGCAGAACGACAGATTTGTACCTAGCCTGATTGGTGTTTACTTGACAAAGTTAGAGTCGATCAAGTGAAGCCCGTCTGCATCATCCGTGTGCCATGAAGGCGGCGCTCTCTGACCAAATATGGTGTCCTCTAGGATATACTACACCCCTAATGATATAGTGAAGTCTGGTTACCTTCTAGGATCTCTGATATGGTGTCCTATAGGATATACTACACCCCTAATGATATAGTGAAGTTATAGACTCTTTGTATTTCCACTCGTTCAATTTGCTTAGTAAAGAATCTGTGAAAATCTAACCCTAAATGTTGTTTCAACCAGTCAAATCACGTTTGTATTTATTCCTCAGAGATCCTAGAAGGTAACCAGACTTCACTATATCATAAGGGGTGTAGTATATCCTATAGGACACCATATCAGAGATCCTAGAAAGTAACCAGACTTCACTATATCATTAGGGTGTAGTATATCCTATAGGACACTATATCAGAGATCCTAGAAGGTAACCAGACTTCACTATATCATTAGGGGTGTAGTATATCCTATAGGACACCATATCAGAGATCCTAGAAGGTAACCAGACTTTACTATATCATTACGGGTGTAGTATATCCTATAGGACACCATATCAGAGATCCTAGAAGGTAACCAGACTTCACTATATCATTAGGGGTGTAGTATATCCTATAGGACACCATATCAGAGATCCTAGAAGGTAACCAGACTTCACTATATCATTAGGGTGTAGTATATCCTATAGGACACCATATCAGAGATCCTAGAAGGTAACCAGACTTCACTATATCATTAGGGGTGTAGTATATCCTATAGGACACCATATCAGAGATCCTAGAAGGTAACCAGACTTCACTATATCATTAGGGGTCTAGTATATCCTATAGGACACCATATCAGAGATCCTAGAAGGTAGGTTCAGCCCTCCTTTTCCTGTAGTCCTCGATCATCTCCTTTGTCTTGCTGAAGTGGAGGGAGAGGTTCTTGTTCGGGCACCACACTGCGAGGTCTCTGACCTCCTCCTTATAGGCGGTCTCATCGGTGTCGGTGATCAGGCCTGCCACCGTTGAATCGTCAGAAAACTAAATGATAGTGTTGCCCTCCTACCCAAGTCTCTCTCTAGGTGGTGACTATTACCCTCCTGCCCCAGTCTCTCTCCTAGGTGGTGACTATTACCCTCCTGCCCCAGTCTCTCTCCTAGGTGGTGACTATTACCCTCTATTACCCTCCTGCCCCAGTCTCTCTCCTAGGTGGTGACTATTACCCTCTATTACCCTCCTGCCCCAGTCTCTCCCTAGGTGGTGACTATTACCCTCTATTACCCTCCTGCTCCAGTCTCTCTCCTAGGTGGTGACTATTACCCTCTATTACCCTCCTGCCCCAGTCTCTCTCCTAGGTGGTGACTATTACCCTCCTGCCCCAGTCTCTCTCCTAGGTGGTGACTATTACCCTCCTGCCCCAGTCTCTCTCCTAGGTGGTGACTATTACCATCTATTACCCTCCTGCCCCAGTCTCTCTCCTAGGTGGTGACTATTACCCTCTATTACCCTCCTGCCCCAGTCTCTCTCCTAGGTGGTGACTATTACCCCTCTATTACCCTCCTGCCCCAGTCTCTCTCCTAGGTGGTGACTATTACCCTCCTGCCCCAGTCTCTCTCCTAGGTGGTGACTATTACCCTCTATTACCCTCCTGCCCCAGTCTCTCTCCTAGGTGGTGACTATTACCTTCCTATCCCAGTCTCTCTCCTAGGTGGTGACTATTACCCTCCTGCCCCAGTCTCTCTCCTAGGTGGTGACTATTACCCTCCTGCCCCAGTCTCTCTCCTAGGTGGTGACTATTACCCTCTATTACCCTCCTGCCCCAGTCTCTCTCCTAGGTGGTGACTATTACCCTCTGTTACCCTCCTGCCCCAGTCTCTCTCCTAGGTGGTGACTATTACCCTCCTGCCCCAGTCTCTCTCCTAGGTGGTGACTATTACCCTCTATTACCCTCCTGCCCCAGTCTCTCTCCTAGGTGGTAACTATTACCCTCTATTACCCTCCTGCCCCAGTCTCTCTCCTAGGTGGTGACTATTACCATCTATTACCCTCCTGCCCCAGTCTCTCTCCTAGGTGGTGACTATTACCCTCCTGCCCCAGTCTCTCTCCTAGGTGGTGACTATTACCCTCCTGCCCCTCTGCCCAGTCTCTCTCCTAGGTGGTGACTATTACCCTCCTGCCCCAGTCTCTCTCCTAGGTGGTGACTATTACCATCTATTACCCTCCTGCCCCAGTCTCTCTCCTAGGTGGTGACTATTACCCTCCTGCCCCAGTCTCTCTCCTAGGTGGTGACTATTACCCTCTATTACCCTCCTGCCCCAGTCTCTCTCCTAGGTGGTGACTATTACCCTCTATTACCCTCTATTACCCTCCTGCCCCAGTCTCTCTCCTAGGTGGTGACTATTACCCTCCTGCCCCAGTATCTCTCCTAGGTGGTGACTATTACCCTCTATTACCCTCCTGCCCCAGTCTCTCTCCTAGGTGGTGACTATTACCCTCTATTACCCTCCTGCTCCAGTCTCTCTCCTAGGTGGTGACTATTACCCTCTATTACCCTCCTGCCCCAGTCTCTCTCCTAGGTGGTGACTATTACCCTCTATTACCCTCCTGCCCCAGTCTCTCTCCTAGGTGGTGACTATTACCCTATATTACCCTCCTGCTCCAGTCTCTCTCCTAGGTGGTGACTATTACCCTCTATTACCCTCCTGCCCCAGTCTCTCTCCTAGGTGGGGACTATTACCCTCTATTACATGTATGAACATAACCAACGATCTCGGGAGGGTCTTTGCAGCCTCCACTATCCCGGTCTGCCCCTTTGTTGACCGACGGGGCTGTGTTCAGAGAGACTCGGTGTGATGCCTGGTTCTTCTACTGTATCGGCAGACGGATGCTGTTCGGCTCGTGCGCTCCCTGGATGTACAGTAAGCCTGTGCGCGAAGGGAGGGCTGTCGGTCGGTCACGTGGTCCTGCCTTTCACCGGGTGCGGCTGAACTCGGGTTTGTGACTCGCGCTGTCAGGCTTTCAGAGCGGAGCTGATCGGGGATGCACTAGAACACCCTCCGTTACCGGCCGTATGACCGTATGTTTTGGTTCTAAAGTTCCAAACCTCTCTTTTTCTCTGAGACTGCGGTGTGCTTTGAGACAACGTGACTGGTGAGTTTTTTTCTCCCCTGTTGGATATTGGGATTTTAACTGGAGCTCACCGACAGCGAGACGAGAGCAGTGGCTGGATAACAGATAACGGATATTACTGGGGAAACAGAAGCACGCAGATGGAATACCACGGTTTGCGGAGTTTACGGGAGTGAAGCTCTCCTAGCGGATGGACTCTCCTCTCAACGGCTCTCTCCGGTAACTAACTAACCAAGGACTATAACATTACTCCGTTCTCTCCTTCTCTTTTTATTTACCCTCTCCTCTCTCTCTCTCTCTCTCTCTAGAATCTCTCTCTCTCTCTCCCTCTCTCTCTCTCTCTCTTCTCTCTCTCTCTCTCTCTCTCTCTTCTCTCTCTCTCCTCTTCTCTCTCTCTCTCTCTCTCTCCTCTCTCTCTCTCTCTCTCTCTCTCTCTAGAATCTCCCTCTCTTCTCTCTCTCTCCCTCTCTCTCTCTCTCTCTCCTAATCTCTCTCTCCCTCTCTCTCTCTCTCTCTCTCTCTCTCTCTCTCCTCTCTCTCTCTCTCTCTCCTCTTTCTCTCTCTCTCTCCATCTCTCCTCTATCTCTCTTCCATCTCTCCCTATCTCTTTATCTGTATCTCTCCTTCTTTTTAATCTCTCTCTATCTTCTCTGTCTGTTGTGTGTTGACAGATTTGTTCCACTGTAATGTTACTTGCAATGTATCTGTTTCTTGTATGATGTACAGTTGAAGTCGGAAGTTTACATACACTTAGGTTGGAGTCATTAAAACTATTTGTTTAACCACTCCACACATTTCTTGTTAGCAAACTATAGTTTTGGCAAGTCGGTTAGGACATCTACTTTGTGCATGACACAAGCAATTTTTCCAACAATTGTTTACAGACAGATTATTCCACTTATAATTCACTGTATCACAATTCCAGTGGTTCAGAAGTTTACATACACTAAGTTGACTGAGCCTTTAAACAGCTTGGAATATTCCAGAAAATGATGTCATGGCTGTAGAAGCTTCTGATAGGCTAATTGACATTTGGGTCAATTGGAGGTGTACCTGTGGATGTATTTCAAGGCCTACCTTCAAACTCAGTGCCTCTTTGCTTGACATCTTGCGAAAATCAAAAGAAATCAGCCAAGACCTCAGAAAAAAATTGGAGACCTCCACAAATATGTAACTGTTTGGCCATAATAACCATCGTTATGTTTGGAGGATAAAGGGGAGGCTTACAAGCCAAAGAACACCATCCCAACCGTGAAGCACGGGGTGGCAGCATCATGTTGTGGGGGTGCTTTGCTCTGGAGGGTTCTGGTGCACTTCACAAAATAGATGGCAGGAAAATGATGTGGATATATTGAAGCAACATCTCAAGACATCAGTCAGGAAGTTAAAGCTTGGTCACAAATGGGTCTTCCAAATGGACAATGACCCCAAGCATATTTCCAACGTTATGGAAAAATGGGCTAAGGACAACGAAGTCAAGGTATTGGAGTGGCCATCGCAAAGCCCTGACCTCAATCATGTGGAACATTTGTGGGCAGAACTGAAAAAAGCGTGTGTGAGCATGGAGGCCTACAAACCTGATTCAGTTACACCAGCTCTGTCAGGAGGAATGGGCCAAAATTCACCCAACTTATTGTGTGAAGCTTGTGGAAGGCTACCTGAAACGTTTGACCCAAGTTAAACAATTTAAAGGCAATGATACCAAATACTAATTGAGTGTATGTAAACTTCTGACCCACTGGGAATGTGATGAAAGAAATAAAAGCTGACATAAATCATTCTCTCTACTATTATTCTGACATTTCACATTCTTGAAATAAAGTGGTGATCCTAACTGGCCTAAGACAGGGAATTTTTACTGAGATTAAATGTCAGGAATTGTGAAAACTGAGTTTAAATGTATTTGGCTAAGGTGTATGTAAACTTCTGACTTATTTTCCCTTTTGTACTTTGTAGTTTGTGTATGGGACTGTAGTTGTGATACTGTAATAGTTCTAGAATAATAATAGTCATCTCTTCACCTCACCTCTCAGTAGAATAATAGTCATCTCTTCACCTCTCAGTAGAATAATAGTCATCTCTTCACCTCTCAGTAGAATAATAGTCATCTCTTCACCTCACCTCTCAGTAGAATAATAGTCATCTCTTCACCTCTCAGTAGAATAATAGTCATCTCTTCACCTCACCTCTCAGTAGAATAATAGTCATCTCTTCACCTCTCAGTAGAATAATAGTCATCTCTTCACCTCACCTCTCAGTAGAATAATAGTCATCTCTTCACCTCTCAGTAGAATAATAGTCATCTCTTCACCTCACCTCTTAGTAGAATAATAGTCATCTCTTCACCACCTCTCAGTAGAATAATAGTCATCTCTTCACCTCTCAGTAGAATAATAGTCATCTCTTCACCTCTCAGTAGAATAATAGTCATCTCTTCACCTCTTAGTAGAATAATAGTCATCTCTTCACCTCACCTCTCAGTAGAATAATAGTCATCTCTTCACCTCACCTCTCTTAGTAGAATAATAGTCATCTCTTCACCTCTCAGTAGAATAATAGTCATCTCTTCACCTCACCTCTTAGTAGAATAATAGTCATCTCTTCACCTCTCAGTAGAATAATAGTCATCTCTTCACCTCTCAGTAGAATAATAGTCATCTCTTCACCTCTCAGTAGAATAATAGTCATCTCTTCACCTCTCAGTAGAATAATAGTCATCTCTTCACCTCTTAGTAGAATAATAGTCATCTCTTCACCTCTCAGTAGAATAATAGTCATCTCTTCACCTCTTAGTAGAATAATAGTCATCTCTTCACCTCTCAGTAGAATAATAGTCATCTCTTCACCTCTCAGTAGAATAATAGTCATCTCTTCACCTCTCAGTAGAATAATAGTCATCTCTTCACCTCTCAGTAGAATAATAGTCATCTCTTCACCTCACCTCTTAGTAGAATAATAGTCATCTCTTCACCTCTCAGTAGAATAATAGTCATCTCTTCACCTCTCAGTAGAATAATAGTCATCTCTTCACCTCTCAGTAGAATAATAGTCATCTCTTCACCTCTCAGTAGAATAATAGTCATCTCTTCACCTCTCAGTAGAATAATAGTCATCTCTTCACCTCTCAGTAGAATAATAGTCATCTCTTCACCTCTCAGTAGAATAATAGTCATCTCTTCACCTCTCAGTAGAATAATAGTCATCTCTTTACCTCACCTCTCAGTAGAATAATAGTCATCTTCTGTCTAAAGTTGTACCTCTTTACCTCACCTCTCACAGTGTGGAATATTTCCAGTCTTCAGGTTCATGTGATATACATGTTCATTTGGCATCATTTGTTGCCATGTTTGTCTTTGGCCCAGTTATGTGTTGTGTGTGTTAGATAATCCATATGGGAAGCCAGTTCAAACCAGACCGTCATCACTTAGAAGTGGACTGTTAAAGGCCCAGTGCATTCAAAACGGTCATTTCCCTGTGTTTTATATATATATTTCCACACTATGAGGTTGGAATAATAGTTTGGAAATTGTGATAATTATGATAATGCTCCTTTTTAGTGTTAAGAGCTGTTTTGAAAAGACCTGAAATTTCAGCCTGTTTTGGTGGGATGGAATTTTGGCCTGCCTGATGACATCACCGAGCGATGAATTAGTTAATGGACCAATAAGAGAGTTCCAAACGTCTCTGCCAATAACAGCTAGTTTTCAGTTTTCCCCTCCTCATTCCCAGACAGTCCTAGCTAAATTCTTGCTTGAGAAATTTCTATTTTTCTAATAAACAATTTTAGTTTATTTTTGACAATTTTAAATAGAAAACAATCACAGTAAAGTACTTAATTGTTCACCAGAAATGATTTGATATTGATATTTTAAAAAATGGCTACACTGGCCCTTTAAAAGTTTCCTCTGGAATCCACTGTCTGTAATTCTAGAATGTCTTTAATAGATGTCCATCTACCAGAATGTGTCTTTAACAGATGTCCATCTACCAGAGTGTGTCTTTAACAGATGTCCATCTACCAGAATGTCTTTAACAGATGTCCATCTACCAGAATGTGTCTTTAACAGATGTCCATCTACCAGAATGTCTTTAACAGATGTCCATCTACCAGAGTGTGTCTTTAACAGATGTCCATCTACCTGAATGTGTCTTTAACAGATGTCCATCTACCTGAATGTGTCTTTAACAGATGTCCATCTACCAGAATGTGTCTTTAACAGATGTCCATCTACCAGAGTGTGTCTTTAACAGATGTCCATCTACCTGAATGTGTCTTTAACAGATGTCCATCTACCAGAATGTGTCTTTAACAGATGTCCATCTACCAGAATGTGTCGTTAACAGATGTCCATCTACCAGAATGTGTCTTTAACAGATGTCCATCTACCAGAGTGTCTTTAACAGATGTCCATCTACCAGTCCATGTCTCTACCAGAATGTGTCTTTAACAGATGTCCATCTACCAGAATGTCTTTAACAGATGTCCATCTACCTGAATGTGTCTTTAACAGATGTCCATCTACCAGAATGTGTCTTTAACAGATGTCCATCTACCAGAGTGTCTTTAACAGATGTCCATCTACCTGAATGTGTCTTTAACAGATGTCCATCTACCAGAATGTGTCTTTAACAGATGTCCATCTACCTGAATGTGTCTTTAACAGATGTCCATCTACCAGAATGTCTTTAACAGATGTCCATCTACCAGAATGTGTCTTTAATGTGATGTCCATCTACCAGAATGTGTCTTTAACAGATGTCCATCTACCTGAATGTGTCTTTAACAGATGTCCATCTACCTGAATGTGTCTTTAACAGATGTCCATCTACCAGAATGTGTCTTTAACAGATGTCCATCTACCAGAATGTGTCGTTAACAGATGTCCATCTACCAGAGTGTCTTTAACAGATGTCCATCTACCTGAATGTGTCTTTAACAGATGTCCATCTACCAGAGTGTGATGTCCATCTACCTGAATGTGTCTTTAACAGATGTCCATCTACCAGAGTGTGTCTTTAACAAATCAAATTGTCAAATCTAGTTGTGATACTGTAACAGACTGTGACATAATGTTTCTAGTTGTGATACTGTAACAGACCGTGACATAATGTTTCTAGTTGTGATACTGTAACAGACCGTGACATAATGTTTCTAGTTGTGATACTGTAACAGACCGTGACATAATGTTTCTAGTTGTGATACTGTAACAGACCGTGACATAATGTTTCTAGTTGTGATACAATACTGTAACAGACCGTGACATAATGTTTCTAGTTGTGATACTGTAACAGACCGTGACATAATGTTTCTAGTTGTGATACTGTAAACAGACTGTGACATAATGTTTCTAGTTGTGATACTGTAACAGTGTCTGTAACAGACCGTGACATAATGTTTCTAGTTGTGATACTGTAACAGACCGTGACATAATGTTTCTAGTTGTGATACTGTAACAGACCGTGACATAATGTTTCTAGTTGTGATGTAACAGACGTGACATAATGTTTCTAGTTGTGATACTGTAACAGACCGTCATAATGTTTCTAGTTGTGATACTGTAACAGACCGTGACATAATGTTTCTAGTTGTGATACTGTAACAGACCGTGACATAATGTTTCTAGTTGTGATACTGTAACAGACCGTGACATAATGTTTCTAGTTGTGATACTGTAACAGACCGTGACATAATGTTTCTAGTTGTGATACTGTAACAGTGTCTGTAACCGTGACATAATGTTTCTAGTTGTGATACTGTAACAGACCGTGACATAATGTTTCTAGTTGTGATACTGTAACAGACCGTGACATAATGTTTCTAGTTGTGATACTGTAACAGTGTCTGTAACAGACCGTGACATAATGTTTCTAGTTGTGATACTGTAACAGACCCGTGACATAATGTTTCTAGTTGTGATAACTGTAATGTTTCTAGTTGTGACACATAATGTTTCTAGTTGTGATACTGTAACAGACCGTGACATAATGTTTCTAGTTGTGATACTGTAACAGACCGTGACATAATGTTTCTAGTTGTGATACTGTAACAGTGTCTGTAACAGACCGTGACATAATGTTTCTAGTTGTGATACTGTAACAGACCGTGACATAATGTTTCTAGTTGTGATACTGTAACAGACCGTGAGTTTCTAGTTGATACTGTAACAGACCGTGACATAATGTTTCTAGTTGTGATACTGTAACAGACCGTGTCTAGTTGTGATACTGTAACAGACCGTGACATAATGTTTCTAGTTGTGATACTGTAACAGTGTCTGTACCCGTGACATAATGTTTCTAGTTGTGATACTGTAACAGACCGTGACATAATGTTTCTAGTTGTGATACTGTAACAGTGTCTGTAACAGACGTGACATAATGTTTCTAGTTGTGATACTGTAACAGACCGTGACATAATGTTTCTAGTTGTGATACTGTAACAGACTGTGACATAATGTTTCTAGTTGTGATACTGTAACAGACCGTGACATAATGTTTCTAGTTGTGATACTGTAACAGACCGTGACATAATGTTTCTAGTTGTGATACTGTAACAGACCGTGACATAATGTTTCTAGTTGTGATACTGTAACAGTGTCTGTAACAGACTGTGACATAATGTTTCTAGTTGTGATACTGTAACAGTGTCTGTAACAGACCGTGACATAATGTTTCTAGTTGTGATACTGTAACAGACCGTGACATAATGTTTCTAGTTGTGATACTGTAACAGTGTCTGTAACAGACTGTGACATAATGTTTCTAGTTGTGATACTGTAACAGACCGTGACATAATGTTTCTAGTTGTGATACTGTAACAGTGTCTGTAACAGACCGTGACATAATGTTTCTAGTTGTGATACTGTAACAGACCGTGACATAATGTTTCTAGTTGTGATACTGTAACAGACCGTGACATAATGTTTCTAGTTGTGATACTGTAACAGACCGTGACATAATGTTTCTAGTTGTGATACTGTAACAGACCGTGACATAATGTTTCTAGTTGTGATACTGTAACAGTGTCTGTAACAGACCGTGACATAATGTTTCTAGTTGTGATACTGTAACAGTGTCTGTAACAGACCGTGACATAATGTTTCTAGTTGTGATACTGTAACAGACCGTGACATAATGTTTCTAGTTGTGATACTGTAACAGACCGTGACATAATGTTTCTAGTTGTGATACTGTAACAGACCGTGACATAATGTTTCTAGTTGTGATACTGTAACAGTGTCTGTAACAGACCGTGACATAATGTTTCTAGTTGTGATACTGTAACAGACCGTGACATAATGTTTCTAGTTGTGATACTGTAACAGTGTCTGTAACAGACTGTGACATAATGTTTCTAGTTGTGATACTGTAACAGTGTCTGTAACAGACCGTGACATAATGTTTCTAGTTGTGATACTGTAACAGACCGTGACATAATGTTTCTAGTTGTGATACTGTAACAGACCGTGACATAATGTTTCTAGTTGTGATACTGTAACAGTGTCTGTAACAGACCGTGACATAATGTTTCTAGTTGTGATACTGTAACAGACCGTGACATAATGTTTCTAGTTGTGATACTGTAACAGTGTCTGTAACAGACCTAGTTGTGATACTGTAACAGACCGTGACATAATGTTTCTAGTTGTGATACTGTAACAGTGTCTGTAACAGACTGTGACATAATGTTTCTAGTTGTGATACTGTGTAACAGTGTCTGTAACAGACCGTGACATAATGTTTCTAGTTGTGATACTGTAACAGACCGTGACATAATGTTTCTAGTTGTGATACTGTAACAGACCGTGACATAATGTTTCTAGTTGTGATACTGTAACAGACCGTGACATAATGTTTCTAGTTGTGATACTGTAACAGACCGTGACATAATGTTTCTAGTTGTGATACTGTAACAGACCGTGACATAATGTTTCTAGTTGTGATACTGTAACAGACCGTGACATAATGTTTCTAGTTGTGATACTGTAACAGTGTCTGTAACAGACGTGACATAATGTTTCTAGTTGTGATACTGTAACAGTGTAATGTTTCTGTTGTGATACTGTAACAGACCGTGACATAATGTTTCTAGTTGTGATACTGTAACAGACCGTGACATAATGTTTCTAGTTGTGATATGTAACAGACCGTGACATAATGTTTCTAGTTGTGATACTGTAACAGTGTCTGTAACAGACCGTGACATAATGTTTCTAGTTGTGATACTGTAACAGTGTCTGTAACAGACCGTGACATAATGTTTCTAGTTGTGATACTGTAACAGACTGTGACATAATGTTTCTAGTTGTGATACTGTAACAGACCGTGACATAATGTTTCTAGTTGTGATACTGTAACAGACCGTGACATAATGTTTCTAGTTGTGATACTGTAACAGACCGTGACATAATGTTTCTAGTTGTGATACTGTAACAGACCGTGACATAATGTTTCTAGTTGTGATACTGTAACAGACCGTGACATAATGTTTCTAGTTGTGATACTGTAACAGTGTAATGTTTCTAGTTGTGAACAGACCGTGACATAATGTTTCTAGTTGTGATACTGTAACAGTGTCTGTAACAGACGTGACATAATGTTTCTAGTTGTGATACTGTAACAGACCGTGACATAATGTTTCTAGTTGTGATACTGTAACAGTGTCTGTAAAGACCGTGACATAATGTTTCTAGTTGTGATACTGTAACAGTGTCTGTAACAGACTGTGACATAATGTTTCTAGTTGTGATACTGTAACAGACCGTGACATAATGTTTCTAGTTGTGATACTGTAACAGACCGTGACATAATGTTTCTAGTTGTGATACTGTAACAGTGTCTGTAACAGACCGTGACATAATGTTTCTAGTTGTGATACTGTAACAGTGTCTGTAACAGACCGTGACATAATGTTTCTAGTTGTGATACTGTAACAGACCGTGACATAATGTTTCTAGTTGTGATACTGTAACAGACCGTGACATAATGTTTCTAGTTGTGATACTGTAACAGACCGTGACATAATGTTTCTAGTTGTGATACTGTAACAGTGTCTGTAACAGACCGTGACATAATGTTTCTAGTTGTGATACTGTAACAGACCGTGACATAATGTTTCTAGTTGTGATACTGTAACAGTGTCTAACAGACCGTGACATAATGTTTCTAGTTGTGATACTGTAACAGACCGTGACATAATGTTTCTAGTTGTGATACTGTAACAGTTTCTGTTGTGATACTGTAACAGACCGTGACATAATGTTTCTAGTTGTGATACTGTAACAGTTGTGATACTGTAACAGACCGTGACATAATGTTTCTAGTTGTGATACTGTAACAGTGTCTGTAACAGACCGTGACATAATGTTTCTAGTTGTGATACTGTAACAGACCGTGACATAATGTTTCTAGTTGTGATACTGTAACAGACCGTGACATAATGTTTCTAGTTGTGATTCTGTAACAGACCGTGACATAATGTTTCTAGTTGTGATACTGTAACAGTGTCTGTAACAGACCGTGACATAATGTTTCTAGTTGTGATACTGTAACAGTGTCTGTAATAGACCGTGACATAATGTTTCTAGTTGTGATACTGTAACAGTGACCATTTCTCGGTCTTTCTACAGGTTCAGTCATGACTGACGGGGGGGAGAGAGAACCGGAGGAAGAGGAGGAGAGAGAACCGGAGGAAGAGGAGAAGGAAAGGGTGAGGGTCCCTTTACCGGGACAGAGGTCTGAGGGTCGGGGACAGACAGGTGAGGAAGAGGAGGAGCTCCCGTACCCTTCTCTCTACCCCGTGGTTCTGTTTCGTCTCTCCCAGACCTCCCCACCTCGCTGCTGGTGCATCAAGGCTGTCTGCCACCCATATCCTTTATACTGGCGGGCACACACACACACACACACACACACACACACACACACACAGACACACACACACACACACACACACACACACACACACACACACACACACACACACACACACACACACACACACACACACACACACACACACACACACACACACACACACACACACACACACACACACACACACACACACAGACACACACACACACACACACACACACACACACACACACACACACACACACACACACACACACACACACACACACTGATGTTTATGATGATGTGTGGTTGTTTAGATCTGATTGTCTGTCACCGAGCGCCAGTAGAGCAGTGTCATTGCAAGCCTTTTAGTTCAGGACTAGGTTTAGTTCAGTGAGTTTGTGTGTGCGTGTGTGTGTGCGTGTGTGTGTGTGTGTGTGTGTGTGTGTGTGTGTGTGTGTGTGTGTGTGTGTGTGTGTGTGTGTGTGTGTGTGTGTGTGTGTTGTGTGTGTGTGTGTTGTGACTGTGTGTGTGTCAGTGTGTGTGTGTGTGTATTACAGTTTGTTATTCTCCTGTACACTCTCAGTGCTCGGGCTGGTGAACCCACAATGCACCTTGTCTTCAGATGTTTGCAGACAAGATTAAGCCAGAGTGGTATTTCATGAAGTAGTCAGACCTCCTCTTCCTCTTCCTCTTCCTACTCCTCCTCCTCCTCCTCCTCCCTCCCCGTCCATTAAACATGGGGAAAGGGGGAAGAGCTTAAAGACAAATATCCAAATGTTCCCTCATTGTGTGTCTCCATAGCAACAATCACTTATGAATCTCTAGGGTTACGGTGGCCTGATACAGTTCCCCTCCCTAACCCGGTGAGCGATGGAATGGGAACACCTCTCCTCTCCTCTCTCTCTCCTCTCCTCTCCTCTCCTCTCCTCTCCTCTCCTCTCCTCTCCTCTCCTCTCCTCTCTCTCTCTCCTCTCCTCTCCTCTCCTCTCCTCTCCTCTCCTCTCCTCTCCTCTCCTCTCCTCTAGTCTCTATCTTTGTCTCCCTCCCTCCTCTCTCTATATCAAATTCAATCCATAGGGCTTTTTTGGCATGGGAAACATGTGTTAACATTGCCAAAGCAAGTGAGGTAGACAACATACAAAGTGAATATATAAAGTGAAATAAACAATAAAAATTAACAGTAGACATCACACATACAGAAGTTTCAAAACAATAAAGACATTACAAATGTCATATTATATATATATATATACAGTGTTTTAACAATGTACAAATGGTAAAGGGCACAAGATAAAATAAATAAGCATAAATATGGGTTGTATTTACAATGGTGTTTGTTCTTCACTGGTTGCCCTTTTCTCGTGGCAACAGGTCACAAATCTTGCTGCTGTGATGGCACACTGTGGAATTTCACCCAGTAGATATGGGAGTTTTTCAAAATTGGATTTGTTTTGGAATTCTTTGTGGATCTGTGTA
>NW_024609606.1:207500-212500 GCF_018296145.1 Oncorhynchus tshawytscha | reverse complement strand
AGGCTATCTATCTAATGCCTAGTCTTTAGCTCAGTAGGCTATCTATCTAATGCCTAGTCTTTAGCTCAGTAGGCTATCTATCTAATGCCTAGTCTTTAGCTCAGTAGGCTATCTATCTAATGCCTAGTCTTTAGCTCAGTAGGCTATCTATCTAATGCCTAGTCTTTAGCTCAATAGGCTATCTATCTAATGTCTAGTCTTTAGCTCAGTAGGCTATCTGTCTAATGTCTAGTCTTTAGCTCAATAGGCTATCTATCTAATGCCTAGTCTTTAGCTCAGTAGGCTATCTATCTAATGCCTAGTCTTTAGCTCAGTAGGCTATCTATCTAATGCCTAGTCTTTAGCTCAATAGGCTATCTATCTCATGTCTAGTCTTTAGCTCAGTAGGCTATCTATTTAATGCCTAGTCTTTAGCTCAGTAGGCTATCTATCTAATGCCTAGTCTTTAGCTCAATAGGCTATCTATCTAATGCCTAGTCTTTAGCTCAGTAGGCTATCTATCTAATGCCTAGTCTTTAGCTCAGTAGGCTATCTATCTAATGCCTAGTCTTTAGCTCAGTAGGCTATCTATCTAATGCCTAGTCTTTAGCTCAGTAGGCTATCTATCTAATGCCTAGTCTTTAGCTCAGTAGGCTATCTATCTAATGCCTAGTCTTTAGCTCAGTAGGCTATCTATCTAATGCCTAGTCTTTAGCTCAGTAGGCTATCTATCTAATGCCTAGTCTTTAGCTCAGTAGGCTATCTATCTAATGCCTAGTCTTTAGCTCAGTAGGCTATCTATCTAATGCCTAGTCTTTAGCTCAGTAGGCTATCTATCTAATGCCTAGTCTTTAGCTCAGTAGGCTATCTATCTAATGCCTAGTCTTTAGCTCAATAGGCTATCTATCTCATGTCTAGTCTTTAGCTCAGTAGGCTATCTATTTAATGCCTAGTCTTTAGCTCAGTAGGCTATCTATCTAATGCCTAGTCTTTAGCTCAATAGGCTATCTATCTAATGCCTAGTCTTTAGCTCAGTAGGCTATGTATCTATTGTCTTTAGCTCAGTAGGCTATCTATCTAATGCCTAGTCTTTAGCTCAGTAGGCTATCATTAGCTAGATTGCCTACTGAGCTAAATGCGTTCCCCATTCACCATCCCGTAGGACTGTAGTGACACAACACAACCCTGTACTTACACAAGGGACTGTGGACTGTGTGTGTCTCTGTGTGTGTGTGTGTGTCTCTCTGTGTGTGTGTGTGTGTCTCTGTGTGTGTGTGTGTGTCTCTCTGTGTGTGTGTGTGTGTGTGTGTGTGTGTGTGTGTCAACCCTCTGTATATATAAAATATAAATACATAATTGTTGAATAAATAAAAACTACATTAAGAGTAAAAAACATGCCAGAAGCTCCCAACACACACACACACACACACACACACACACACACACACACACACACACACACACACACACACTCACACACACACACACACACACACACACACACACACACACACACACACACACACACAGAGGAAATATCGGGGCCAGGAGGGCAGAGCAGAACTGTTGCCTAGCAACCAGGTAGTCCCTCCATAAGCACTGCACTCTGGGAGATTCCCCCAATTTAGAAGTAGGAGTGTGTGTCCATGTCGGTTCAGTGTGTGTGTGTGTCAGCGACTATAATGCTGACACAGAGAGAGACAGACGGTGGAACGATGCGTCCATGGCAACAGTCCACTAAGTCTACGACAGAACTTGGCCTGCAGAGTGTGTGTGTGTGTGTGTGTCAGAGTGTGTCTGTGTGTGTTTGTGTCCTGTCCCACCGATCTGTTTTGCAGGACAACTAATGTGTGTGGACTGTGTATCACTGGGGGCGGTAATGTCAGAGCACAGGGGGTCCGGTTCTGATCACAGCCTGGTCCTGCTGTCACACAGACAACACGCATCCTTACCTCCTCCTCCCTTACCTCTTCCTTCCTTATCTCCTCCTTCCTTACCCCCTCCTTCCTTACCTCCTCCTTCCTTACCTCCTCTTTCCTTACCTCCTCCTTCCTTAACCTCTTCCCTTTATTACCTCCTACTTTCAAATCAAATCAAATCAGATGTTATTTGTCACATACACATGGTTAGCAGATGATAATGCGAGTGTAGCGAAATGCTTGTGCTTCTAGTTCCGACAATGCAGTAATAACCAACGAGTAATCTAACTAACAATTCCAAAACTACTACCTTATACACACAAGTGTAAAGGGATAAAGAATATGTACATAAAGATATATGAATGAGTGATGGTACAGAGCGGCATAGGCAAGATACAGTAGATGGTATTGAGTACAGTATATACATATGAGATGAGTATGTAAACAAAGTGGCATAGTTAAAGTGGCTAGTGATACATGTATTACATAAGGATGCAGTCGATGATATAGAGTACAGTATATACATATGAGATGAGTAATGTAGGGTATGTAAACATTATATTAGGTAGCATTGTTTAAAGTGGCTAGTGATATATTTACATCATTTCCCATCAATTCCCATGATTAAAGTGGCTGGAGTTGAGTCAGTGTGTTGGCAGCAGCCACTCAATGTTAGTGGTGGCTGTTTAACAGTCTGATGGCCTTGAGATAGAAGCTGTTTTTCAGTCTCTCGGTCCCAGCTTTGATGCACCTGTACTGACCTTGCCTTCTGGATGACAGCGGGGTGAACAGGCAGTGGCTCGGGTGGTTGTTGTCCTTGATGATCTTTATGGCCTTCCTGTGACATCGGGTGGTGTAGGTGTCCTGGAGGGCAGGTAGTTTGCCCCCGGTGATGCGTTGTGCAGACCTCACTACCCTCTGGAGAGCCTTACAGTTGTGGGCGGAGCAGTTGCCGTACCAGGCGGTGATACAGCCCGCCAGGATGCTCTCGATTGTGCATCTGTAGAAGTTTGTGAGTGCTTTTGGTGACAAGCTGAATTTCTTCAGCCTCCTGAGGTTGAAGAGGCGCTGCTGCGCCTTCTTCACGATGCTGTCTGTGTGGGTGGACCAATTCAGTTTGTCCGTGATGTGTTCGCCGAGGAACTTAAAACTTGCTACCCTCTCCACTACTGTTCCATCGATGTGGATAGGGGGGTGTTCCCTCTGCTGTTTCCTGAAGTCCACAATCATCTCCTTAGTTTTGTTGACGTTGAGTGTGAGGTTATTTTCCTGACACCACACTCCGAGGGCCCTCATCTCCTCCCTGTAGGCCATCTCGTCGTTGTTGGTAATCAAGCCTACCACTGTTGTGTCGTCCGCAAACTTGATGATTGAGTTGGAGGCGTGCGTGTCCTCAAAGCGGGCAAAGAAGTTATTTAGTCTGCCTGGGAGCAAGACATCCTGGTCCGTGACGGGGCTGGTTTTCTTTTTGTAATCCGTGATTGACTGTAGACCCTGCCACATACCTCTTGTGTCTGAGCCGTTGAATTGTGATTCTACTTTGTCTCTATACTGACGCTTATCTTGTTTGATAGCCTTGCGGAGGGAATAGTTACACTGTTTGTATTCGGTCATGTTTCCGGTCACCTTGCCCTGATTAAAAGCAGTGGTTCGTACTTTCAGTTTCACGCGAATGCTGCCATCAATCCACGGTTTCTGGTTTGGGAATGTTTTAATCGTTGCTATGGGAACGACATCTTCAACGCACGTTCTAATGAACTCACTCACCGAATCAGCGTATTCGTCAATGTTGTTGTCTGACGCAATACGAAACATATCCCAGTCCACGTGATGGAAGCAGTCTTGGAGTGTGGAGTCAGCTTGGTCGGACCAGCGTTGGACAGACCTCAGCGTGGGAGCTTCTAGTTTTAGTTTCTGTCTGTAGACAGGGATCAGCAAAATGGAGTCGTGGTCAGCTTTTCCGAAAGAACGGCGGGGCAGGGCCTTATATGCATCGCGGAAGTGAGAATAGCAATGATCCAAGGTTTTACCAGCCCTGGTTGCGCAATCGATATGCTGATAAATTTAGGGAGTCTTGTTTTCAGATTAGCCTTGTTAAAATCCCCAGCTACAATGAATGCAGCCTCAGGATATATGGATTCCAGTTTGCAAAGAGTCAAATAAAGTTCGTTCAGAGCCCTCGATGTGTCTGCTTGGGGGATATATACGGCTGTGATTATAATCGAAGAGAATTCTCTTGGTAGATAATGCGGTCTACATTTGATTGTGAGGAATTCTAAATCAGGTGAACAGAAGGACTTGAGTTCCTGTATGTTGTTGTGACTACACCACGTCTCGTTAACCATAAAGCATACGCCCCCGCCCCTCTTCTTACCAGAAAGATGTTTGTTTCTGTCGGCGCGATGCGTGGAGAAACCCGCTGGCTGCACCGACTCCGATAGCGAGCCATGTTTCCGTGAAGCAAAGAATGTTACAGTCTCTGATGTCCCTCTGGAATGCTACCCTTGCTCGGATTTCATCAACCTTGTTGTCAAGAGACTGGACATTGGCGAGAAGAATGCTAGGGAGTGGTGCACGATGTGCCCGTCTCCGGAGTCTGACCAGAAGACCGCTTCGTTTCCCCCTTTTACGAAGTCGTTGTTTTGGGTCGCCAGCTGGGATCCATTCCGTTGTCCTGGGTGGAAGGCAGAACACAGGATCCGCTTCACGAAAGTCATATTCTTGGTCGTACTGATGGTGAGTTGACGCTGATCTTATATTCAGTAGTTCTTCTCGACTGTATGTAATGAAACCTAAGATGACCTGGGGTACTAATGTAAGAAATAACACGTAAAAAACAAAAAACTGCACAGTTTCCTAGGAACGCGAAGCGAGGCGGCCACCTCTGTCGGCGCCGGAAGTTACCTCCTCCCTCCCTTACCTCCTCCTTCCTTACCTCCTCCTCCCTTACCTCCTCCCTTACCTCCTCCCTTACCTCCTCCCTTCCTTACCTCCTCCTTCCTTACCTCCTCCTCCCTTACCTCCTCCCTTTCCTCTTCCCTTCCTTACCTCCTCCTTCCTTACCTCCTCCTCCCCCTTACCTCCTCCCTTTCCTCCTCCCTT
>NW_024609606.1:197500-202500 GCF_018296145.1 Oncorhynchus tshawytscha | reverse complement strand
ACCTCTGATGCCTGTAGGGCAGAATTGGGCCTCTAAAGCCTGTAGGGCAGAATTGGGCCTCTAAAGCCTGTAGGGCAGAATTGGGCCTCTAATGCCTGTAGGGCAGAATTGGGCCTCTAATGCCTGTAGGGCAGAATTGGGCCTCTAATGCCTGTAGGGCAGAATTGGGCCTCTAAAGCCTGTAGGGCAGAATTGGGCCTCTAATGCCTGTAGGGCAGAATTGGACCTCTGATGCCTGTAGGGCAGAATTGGGCCTCTAATGCCTGTAGGGCAGCCTGTAAGAATTGGGCCTCTAATGCCTGTAGGGCAGAATTGGGCCTCTAATGCCTGTAGGGCAGAATTGGGCCTCTAAAGCCTGTAGGGCAGAATTGGGCCTCTTTCCAGTAGTAATGAGAATACAGAAAAAGATGATTAAAGTTACATCCAAATACAATTTAAAGCCCTTCAAACCCAAGTGTCACGTTCTGAGCAAAATCATGAACCAATCAAAGGATTCATATTTACAACATTGGAAAAACCAAACAAAATCCCAAAGCCGACTAAATTACTATCTGACCCTAAACAGAGAATATGAATTGGCTGATTATCTCTACTCTGTCTGAGATACGAAGCAGAGACAGATCCTTACCAAGTACAGGCTGAGTGACCACCAGGCTGATTATCTCTACTCTGTCAGAGACAGATCCTTACTAAGTACAGGCTGAGTGACCAACAGGCTGATTATCTCTACTCTGTCTGAGACAGATCCTTACCAAGTACAGGCTGAGTGACCAACAGGCTGATTATCTCTACTCTGTCTGAGATACGAAGCAGAGACAGATCCTTACCAAGTACAGGCTGGGTGACCAACAGGCTGAGTGACCACCAGGGTGATTATCTCTACTCTGTCAGAGACAGTTCCTTACCAAGTACAGGCTGAGTGACCAACAGGCTGATTATCTCTACTCTGTATGAGACAGATCATTACCAAGTACAGGCTGAGTGACCAACAGGCTGATTATCTCTACTCTGTCAGAGACAGATCCTTACCAAGTACAGGCTGAGTGACCAACAGGCTGAGTGACCACCGATTGGCAATAGAAACCGGCAGACATAAAAAGACATGGCTACCCAAAGAGGAGCGTGTTAGTGGTCACTGCATGACAGAGGAGGTAGAAACAGTGATACACTTTCTCCTTTACTGTGATAAATATTCATCACAAAGAGATTCATTATTCACAGAAATTAATACATTTATCCCACATTTTAACTCATTAAACCCAGAGGAAAAACTAAAAATACTCATGGGGCGAAGAAGCTCCTCTTGCAGCCAAACAGTGTATTAGCCACAGCCTGAGGGACACTGGATAACAACAGGTAACAGGTTAGTGGTGGTGGTAGTAGTAGTGGTATGGGTCTGCATAGTAAACAGTGTATTAGCCACAGCCTGAGGGACACTGGATAACAAACAGGTTAGTAACAGGTTAGTGGTGGTGGGATAACAGGTAGTTAGTGGTGGTATGGGTGGTGGTAATGGTAACAGGTTAGTGATGGTGGTAATAGTAGTGGTATGGGTGGTAATGGTAACAGGTTAGTGATGGTGGTGGTAATAGTAGTGGTATGGGTGGTAATGGTAACAGGTTAGTGGTGGTGGTAGTAGTGGTATGGGTGGTAATGGTAACAGGTTAGTGATGTGGTGGTAATAGTAGTAGTATGGGTGGTAATGGTAACAGGTTAGTGGTGGTGGTGGTAGGTTAGTGGTGGTGGTATAGTAGGTGGTAATGGTAACAGGTTAGTGGTGGTGGTAATGGTAGTGGTATGGGTGGTAATGGTAACAGGTTAGTGGTGGTGGTGGTAATAGTAGTAGTATGGGTGGTAATGGTAACAGGTTAGTGGTGGTGGTGGTAGTAGTATGGTATGGGTGGTAATGGTAACAGGTTAGTGGGTGGTAGTAGTAGTGGTATGGGTGGTAATGGTAACAGGTTAGTGGTGGTAGTAGTAGTGGTATGGGTGGTAATGGTAACAGGTTAGTGGTGGTGGTGGTAGTAGTGGTATGGGTGGTGGGTTAGTGGTGGTGGTAGTAATATGGTAACAGGTTAGTGGTGGTGGTGGTAATAGTAGTAGTAACAGGTTAGTGATGGTGGTGGTAGTATGGGTGGGTAATGGTAACAGGTTAGTGGTGGTGGTGTAGTAGTAGTATGTGGTATGGGTTAGGTAATGGTAAGTGGTATGGGTGGTAATGGTAACAGGTTAGTGGTGGTAGTAGTGGTATGGGTGGTAATGGTAACAGGTTAGTGGTGGTAATAGTAGTGGTATGGGTGGTAATGGTAACAGGTTAGTGGTGGTAGTAGTGGTATGGGTGGTATGGGTGGTAATGGTAACAGGTTAGTGATGGTGGTGGTAGTAGTAGTGGTATGGGTGGTAATGGTAACAGGTTAGTGGTGGTGGTAGTAGTGGTATGTGGTATTAGGGTGGTAATGGTAACAGGTTAGTGGTGGTAGTAGTAGTGGTATGGGTGGTAATGGTAACAGGTTAGTGATGGTGGTGGTAGTAGTAGTGGTATGGGTGGTAATGGTAACAGGTTAGTGATGGTAGTAGTAGTGGTATGGGTGGTAATGGTAACAGGTTAGTGGTGGTGGTAGTAGTGGTAGGTATGGGTGGTAATGGTAACAGGTTAGTGGTGGTAGTGAGTGGTAGTAGTAGTGGTATGGGTGGTAATGGTAACAGGTTAGTGGTGGTAGTAGTAGTGGTATGGGTGGTAATGGTAACAGGTTAGTGATGGTGGTGGTAGTAGTAGTGGTATGGGTGGTAATGGTAACAGGTTAGTGATGGTGGTGGTAGTAGTAGTGGTATGGGTGGTAATGGTAACAGGTTAGTGGTGGTGGTAGTAGTAGTGGTATGGGTGGTAATGGTAACAGGTTAGTGGTGGTAGTAGTAGTAGTGGTATGGGTGGTAATGGTAACAAATCAAATCAAATTGTATTTGTCACATACACATGGTTAGCAGATGTTAATGCGAGTGTAGCGAAATGCTTGTGCTTCTAGTTCCGACAATGCAGTAATAACCAACGAGTAATCTAACTAACAATTCCAAAACTACTGTCTTATACACAGTGTAAGGGGATAAAGAATATGTACATAAGGATATATGAATGAGTGATGGTACAGAGCAGCATAGGCAAGATACAGTAGATGGTATTGAGTGCAGTATATACATATGAGATGAGTATGTAAACCAAGTGGCATAGTTAAAGTGGCTAGTGATACATGTATTACATAAGGATGCAGTCGATGATATAGAGTACAGTATATACGTATGCATATGAGATGAATAATGTAGGGTATGTAAACATTATATTAGGTAGCATTGTTTAAAGTGGCTAGTGATATATTCTACATCATTTCACATCAATTCCCATTATTAAAGTGGCTGGAGTTGAGTCAGTGTGTTGGCAGCAGCCACTCAATGTTAGTGGTGGCTGTTTAACAGTCTGATGGCCTTGAGATAGAAGCTGTTTTTCAGTCTCTCGGTCCCAGCTTTGATGCACCTGTACTGACCTCGCCTTCTGGATGACAGCGGGGTGAACAGGCAGTGGCTCGGGTGGTTGATGTCCTTGATGATCTTTATGGCCTTCCTGTAGCATCGGGTGGTGTAGGTGTCCTGGAGGGCAGGTAGTTTGCCCCCGGTGATGCGTTGTGCAGACCTCACTACCCTCTGGAGAGCCTTACGGTTGTGGGCGGAGCAGTTGCCGTACCAGGCGGTGATACAGCCCGCCAGGATGCTCTCGATTGTGCATCTGTAGAAGTTTGTGAGTGCTTTTGGTGACAAGCCGAATTTCTTCAGCCTCTTGAGGTTGAAGAGGCGCTGCTGCGCCTTCCTCACGATGCTGTCTGTGTGAGTGGACCAATTCAGTTTGTCTGTGATGTGTATGCCGAGGAACTTAAAACTTGCTACCCTCTCCACTACTGTTCCATCGATGTGGATGGGGGGGTGTTCCCTCTGCTGTTTCCTGAAGTCCACAATCATCTCCTTAGTTTTGTTGACGTTGAGTGTGAGGTTATTTTTCCTGACACCACACTCCGAGGGCCCTTACCTCCTCCCTGTAGTCTCGTCGTTGTTGGTAATCAAGCCTACCACTGTTGTGTCGTCCGCAAACTTGATGATTGAGTTGGAGGCGTGCGTGGCCACGCAGTCCTGGGTGAACAGGGAGTACAGGAGAGGGCTCAGAACGCACCCTTGTGGGGCCCCAGTGTTGAGGATCAGCGGGGAGGAGATGTTGTTGCCTACCCTCACCACCTGGGGGCGGCCCGTCAGGAAGTCCAGGACCCAGTTGCACAGGGCGGGGTTGAGACCCAGGGTCTCGAGCTTGATGACGAGTTTGGAGGGTACTATGGTGTTAAATGCTGAGCTGTAGTCGATGAACAGCATTCTCACATAGGTATTCCTCTTGTCCAGATGGGTTAGGGCAGTGTGCAGTGTGGTTGAGATTGCATCGTCTGTGGACCTATTTGGACGGTAAGCAAATTGGAGTGGGTCTAGGGTGTCAGGTAGGGTGGAGGTGATATGGTAACAGGTTAGTGATGGAGACGGAGAGAGAGAGAGAGAGAGAGAGAGAGAGAGAGAGAGAGAGAAAGGGAGAGAGAGAGACGGAGAAAGGGAGAGAGAGAGAAAGAGAGAGAGAGAGAGAAAGAGAGAGAGAGAGACGGAGAAAGGGAGAGAGAGAGACGGAGAAAGGGAGAGAGAGAGAGACGGAGAGAGAGAGAGAGAGAGAGAGAGACGGAGAAAGGGAGAGAGAGAGACGGAGAGAGAGAGAGAGAAAGAGAGAGAGACAGAGAAAGGGAGAGAGAGAGAGTGGAAGCCCTAGAGAGGATGTTTCCTCTTTGTTTCCGTGGAGATAGTGAGACATAGGTGGTTGTGTTCGTTATGTGTTGGTTGTGTCTTTGTTATGTCTTGGTTGTGTGGTGGTTGTTTGGTAGGTGTGTCTTGGTTGTTTGGTGGTTGTTTGGCAGTTGTGTCTTGGT
>NW_024609606.1:157500-192500 GCF_018296145.1 Oncorhynchus tshawytscha | reverse complement strand
GGCCTAGACAACAGATTACTGAGTTACCCCGGCCTAGACAACAGATTACTGAGTTACCCCGGCCTAGACAACAGATTACTGAGTTACCCAACAGATTACCCCCGGCCTAGACAACAGATTACTGAGTTACCCCGGCCTAGACAACAGATTACTGATTACTGTTACCCCGGCCTAGACAACAGATTACTGAGTTACCCCCTAGACAACAGATTACTGAGTTACCCCGGACAGACAACAGATTACTGAGTTACCCCCGCCTAGACCAGATTACTGAGACAACAGATTACTGAGTTACCCCCTGCCTAGACAACAGATTACTGAGTTACCCCTAGACAACAGATTACTGAGTTACCCGGCCCAGACAACAGATTACTGAGTTACCCCGGCCCAGACAACAGATTACTGAGTTACCCCGGCCCAGACAACAGATTACTGAGTTACCCCCCGGCCTAGACGATTACTGCCCCGGCCTAGACAAACAGATTACTGAGTTACCCCGGCCTAGACAACAGATTACTGAGTTACCCCTAGGCCTAGACAACAGATTACTGAGTTACCCCGGCCCAGACAACAGATTACCCCGGCCTAGAAAACAGATTACTGAGTTACCCCGGCCTAGACAACAGATTACTGAGTTACCCCGGCCTAGACAACAGATTACTGAGTTACCCCGGCCTAGACAACAGATTACCCCGGCCTATTACCCACCCCGGCCTAGACAACAGATTACTGAGTTACCCAGGCCTAGACAACAGATTACTGAGTTACCCCTAGACGGCCTAGAAAACAGATTACTGAGTTACCCCGGCCTAGACAACAGATTACTGAGTTACCCCCGGCCTAGAAAACAGATTACTGAGTTACCCCCGGCCTAGACAACAGATTACTGAGTTACCACGGCCTAGACAACAGATGAGACAGGATGACTCTCTGTCGTGGTTATATTGACTGGATAAGACAGGATGACTCTCTGTCTTCCCCTCTATATGTGTCCTCCTGTCTCTAGCTGGTATATATTCCCCTCTATATGTGTCCTCCTGTCTCTAGCTGGTATATATTCCCCTCTATATGTGTCCTCCTGTCTCTAGCTGGTATATATTCCCCTCTATATGTGTCCTCCTGTCTCTAGCTGGTATATATTCCCCTCTATATGTGTCCTCCTGTCTCTAGCTGGTATATATTCCCCTCTATATGTGTCCTCCTGTCTCTAGCTGGTATATATTCCCCTCTATATGTGTCCTCCTGTCTCTAGCTGGTATATATTCCCCTCTATATGTGTCCTCCTGTCTCTAGCTGGCTGATATATATTCCCCTCTATATGTGTCCTGTCCCACGTGGTTTGAGCGTGTCTCTAGCTGATATATATTCCCCTCTATATGTGTCCTCCTGTCTCTAGCTGGTATATATTCCCCTCTATATGTGTCCTCCTGTCTCTATGATATATATTCCACTCTATATGTTCCTTGACTCCTGTCTCCACGTGGTTTGAGCGTGTCTCTATGCTGATATATATTCCACTCTATATGTTCCTTGACTCCTGTCTCCACGTGGTTTGAGCGTGTCTCTATGCTGATATATATTCCACTCTATATGTTCCTTGACTCCTGTCTCCACGTGGTTTGAGCGTGTCTCCATGCTGGCTATTCTTCTGAACTGTGTGACGTTGGGAATGTTCCAGCCCTGTGACGACGTTCACTGTCTCAACAACCGTTGCTCTTTCCTACAGGTAAGTTGGCTCCTTACGTACAAATTCCATTCTTTAAAAAAAATTTGGACAGAGACGCTAACGTTTATATGTAAAATTAGCTTCTATACTCCAGTATTTTGGATAAAGAGAATCAAGGGTTTCATGTGAGACAACAGTTTAACCTCTCTGGGATATGTAGCATCCCACCTCGCCAACAGCCAGTGAAAGTGCAGGGTGCCAAATTCAAAACAACAAAAAATCTCATAATTAAAGTTCCTCAAGCATACAAGTATTTTACACAATTTTTAAGAAACAATTCTCATTAATCCAGCCACAGTGTCTGATTTCAAAAAGGCTTTACAGCGAATGCACCACAAACGATTATGTTAGGTCACCACCAAGTCATAAAAAAACACAGCCATTTTTCCAGCCAAAGAGAGGAGTCACAAAAAGCACAAATAGAGATAAATTAATCACTAACCTTTGATGATCTTCATTAGAGGACACTCATAGGACTTTATGTTACAGAATACATGTATGTCTTTTTCGATAAAGTGCATATTTATATCCAGAAATCTCATTTTACATTGGTGTGTTACTTTCAATAGTTCTAAAACATCTGGTGATTTTTGCAGAGAGCCACATCAATTTACAGAAATACTCATCATAAATGTTGATGAAAATACAAGTGTTACACATGGAATTAGAGATATACTTCTCCTTAATGCTTAACGCTGTGTCAGATTTTTAATTAACGTTACGGAAAAAGCAAACCATGCAATAATCTGAGTACAGCGTTCAGACAACAAAGCAGCCAAAAAGATATCCGCCATATTGGGTAGTCAAAAATTAGTCATAAATAGCATTTTAAATATTGACTTACCTTTGATAATCTTCATCAGAATGCACTCCCAGGAATCCCAGTTCCACAATAAATGTTTGTTTTGTTCGATAATGTCCATCATTTATGTCCAAATAGCTTCTTTTGTTAGGGCGCTTGGTAAACAAATCCAAACGCGCGTTCAGGTCCAGCCGAACGTCGGACGAAAAGTTCAAAAAGTTAAATTACAGGTTGTAGAAATTGTCGAACTAAGTATAGAATCAATCTTTAGGATGTTTTTAACATATATCTTCAATAACGTTCCAACCAGAGAATTGTCTGTAGAAAAGCAATGGAGAGAGAGCTAATTCTCTCGTGACCGCGCCTCAGAGCCTGTGGCACTCTGCCAGACACCTGGCTCATTCCCCTATCATTCACCCCCACTTCACAGTAGAAGCCTGAAACAAAGTTCTAAAGACTGTTGACATCTAGTGGAAGCCTTAGGAAGTGCAAAATGACCCCATTTACACTGTATATTGGAATGGCAAAGAGTTGAAAAACTACAAACCTCAGATTTCCCACTTCCTGGTTGGTATTTTCTCAGGTTTTCGCCTGCCAGATGAGTTCTGTTATACTCACAGATATCATTCAAACAGTTTTAGAAACGTCAGAGTGTTTTCTATCCAATACTACTAATAATATGCATATATTAGCATCTGGGACAGAGTAGCAGGCAGTTTACTCTGGGCACCTTATTCATCCAAGCTACTCAATACTGCCATCTGGGACAGAGTAGCAGGCAGTTTACTCTGGGCACCTTATTCATCCAAGCTACTCAATACTGCCATCTGGGACAGAGTAGCAGGCAGTTTACTCTGGGCACCTTATTCATCCAAGCTACTCAATACTGCCATCAGGGACAGAGTAGCAGGCAGTTTACTCTGGGCACCTTATTCATCCAAGCTACTCAATACTGCCATCTGGGACAGAGTAGCAGGCAGTTTACTCTGGGCACCTTATTCATCCAAGCTACTCAATACTGCCATCTGGGACAGAGTAGCAGGCAGTTTACTCTGGGCACATTATTCATCCAAGCTACTCAATACTGCCATCTGGGACAGAGTAGCAGGCAGTTTACTCTGGGCACATTATTCATCCAAGCTACTCAATACTGCCATCTGGGACAGAGTAGCAGGCAGTTTACCCTGTGCACCTTATTCATCCAAGCTACTCAATACTGCCCCCCAGTCACCAAGAAGTTAACCGTTTAGAAATGAAACCACCTTACATATCTACTAGGCCCGTCTGAAGATGGCAGAAGTATTTGGACAAATTCACTTAGTTCATTAAAGTAGTCAAAAGTAAAATTTTTGGTACAAAATTACTTTTTAAAATGGAGGCAGAAGGACGTCATGTGAAGTGAAGTGTTTACCTCCTCAAGATGACCACTGATTGGTTGAAGGGTCAACATGTTGAACAGGACCCCTGATTGGTTGAAGGGTCACCATGTTGAACAGGACCCCTGATTGGTTGATGGGTTTAAAACCTCCTCAACATGTTGAACAGGACCCCTGATTGGTTGAAGGGTCAACATGTTGAACAGGACCCCTGATTGGTTGAAGGGTTTAAAACCTCCTCAACATGTTGAACAGGACCCCTGATTGGTTGAAGGGTTTATCTTCTCAACATGTTGAACAGGACCCCTGATTGGTTGAGGGGTTTACTTCCTCAAGATGTTGAACAGGACCCCTGATTGGTTGAAGGGTTTACTTCCTCAACATGTTGAACAGGACCCCTGATTGGTTGAAGGGTTTACCTCCTCAACATGTTGAACAGGACCCCTGATTGGTTGAAGGGTCAACATGTTGAACAGGACCACTGATTGGTTGAAGGGTTTACCACGTGAACCACGAGATGTAGAGGAGAATATTTGGGCTGTTTTGTGGGAAAACAGCAGTGCCAGTCCCAGCAGTGGGATTAAAGGTTCGGAGGTCAGAGACAGAATTATCCCAGAATGCACTCCTCTGTGGTTAAAACATGTCTGTTATAAACATCACTGTGAATATAAATAACATGAGATAAACAACTACAGTACTCACTGCTTTCCTCTCTCTGTGTGTGTGTGTGTGTGTGTGTGTGTGTGTGTGTGTGTGTGTGTGTGTGTGTGTGTGTGTGTGTGTGTGTGTGTGTGTGTGTGTGTGTGTGTGTGTGTGTGTGTGTGTGTGTGTGTGTGTGTGTGTGTGTGTGTGTGTGTGTGTGTGTGTGTGTGTGTGTGTGTGTGTGTGTGTGTGTGTGTGTGTGTGTGTGTGTGTGTGTGTGTGTGTGTGTGTGTCTCTGTGTGTGTGTGTGTGTGTGTGTGTGTGTGTGTGTGTGTGTGTGTGTGTGTGTGTGTGTGTGTGTGTGTGTGTGTGTGTGTGTGTGTGTGTGTGTGTGTGTGTGTGTGTGTGTGTGTGTGTGTGTGTGTGTGTGTGTGTGTGTGTGTGTGTGTGTGTGTGTGTGTGTGTGTGTGTGTGTGTGTGTGTGTGTGTGTGTGTGTGTGTGTGTGTGTGTGTGTCTGTGTGTGTGTGTGTGTGTGTGTGTGTGTGTGTGTGTGTGTGTGTGTGTGTGTGTGTGTGTGTGTGTGTGTGTGTGTGTGTGTGTGTGTGTGTGTCTCTCTCTCTTGTGTGTGTGTGTGTCTCTCTGTGTGTGTGTGTGTGTCTCTCTCTTTTGTGTGTGTGTGTGTCTCTCTGTGTGTGTGTGTGTGTCTCTCTCCCTTTGTGTGTGTGTGTGTCTCTCTCTCTTTGTGTGTGTGTGTGTGTGTGTCTCTCTCTTTGTGTATGTGTGTGTGTGTGTGTGTTAGGCTCTGGATGACGGTATCTTTGTGTTCTTTGCGGTGGAGATGCTGGTGAAGATGGTGGCTCTGGGTGTTCTAGGTAGGTCACCTTTTTAAAGTGGGAATTTCAAAGTTTAGAATAAAACAATATGAAAAATACCTACTCTGAAACCTCTCATTCCTCCGACAGAGACGTTTCTATAGTAGAACAGGCCTGAATGTCCTCTCATTCCTCCGACAGAGACGTTTCTATAGTAGAACAGGCCTGAATGTCCTTTCATTCTCCAACAGAGACGTTTCTATAGTAGAACAGGCCTGAATGTCCTCTCATTCTCCAACAGAGACGTTTCTATAGTAGAACAGGCCTGAATGTCCTCTCATTCTCCAACAGAGACGTTTCTATAGTAGAACAGGCCTGAATGTCCTCTCATTCCTCCGACAGAGAACAGGCCTTTCTCAGGCCTGAATGTCCTCTCATTCCTCCGACAGAGACGTTTCTATAGTAGAACAGGCCTGAATGTCCTCTCATTCTCCAACAGAGACGTTTCTATAGTAGAACAGGCCTGAATGTCCTCTCATTCTCCAACAGAGACGTTTCTATAGTAGAACAGGCCTGAATGCCCTCTCATTCTCCAACAGAGACGTTTCTATAGTAGAACAGGCCTGAATGCCCTCTCATTCTCCAACAGAGACGTTTCTATAGTAGAACAGGCCTGAATGCCCTCTCATTCTTGTTCCTGCATGTATAGAGGGTGTAATGTAGATGATATCAGGGTGGTGCACTCAGCCGAACGCACCATTGGGTGATCACTGCCTGGCCTCCAGGACATCTACAACACCAGGTGTCAGGAAGGCCAAGAAGATCATTAAGGAGCCCCTGCCGCCCGAGGAGCCCCAGCCGCCCGAGCCACGCCCTGTTCTCCCCTCTTCCAGCCACCAGAGACACGCCCTGTTCTCCCCGCTTCCAACCACCAGAGACAGGCCCTGTTCTGCCTTGGCTTCCAACCACCAGAGACAGGCCCTGTTCTGCCTTGGCTTCCAACCACCAGAGACAGGCCCTGTTCTGCCTTGGCTTCCAACCACCAGAGACAGGCCTTGTTCTGCCTTGGCTTCCAACCACCAGAGACAGGCCCTGTTCTGCCTTGGCTTCCAACCACCAGAGACACGCCCTGTTCTCCCCGCTTCCAACCACCAGAGACAGGCCCTGTTCTGCCTGTTCTACCCCCAGACCATCAGACTGCTGGATAGACACCACTAGTCAGCTGTTTCTACCCCCAGACCATCAGACCCCTGAATAGACAACACTATTCAGCTGTTTCTACACCCAGACCATCAGACCCCTGAATAGACACCACTAGTCAGCTGTTTCTACACCCAGACCATAAGACTGCTGGATAGACACCACTAGTCAGCTGTTTCTACCATCAGACCATCAGGCTGCTGAATAGACACCACTAGTCAGCTGTTTCTACCATCAGGCTGCTGAATAGACACCACTAGTCAGCTGTTTCTACCCCCAGACCATCAGGCTGCTGAATAGACACCACTAGTCAGCTGTTTCTACCCCCAGACCATCAGACTGCTGAATAGACACCACTAGTCAGCTGTTTCTACCCCCAGACCATCAGGCTGCTGAATAGACACCACTAGTCAGCTGTTTCTACCCCCAGACCATCAGGCTGCTGAATAGACACCACTAGTCAGCTGTTTCTACCCCCAGACCATCAGACTGCTGAATAGACACCACTAGTCAGCTGTTTCTACCCCCAGACCATCAGACTGCTGAATAGACACCACTAGTCAGCTGTTTCTACCATCAGGCTGCTGAATAGACACCACTAGTCAGCTGTTTCTACCCCCAGACCATCAGACTGCTGAATAGACACCACTAGTCAGCTGTTTCTACCCCCAGACCATCAGGCTGCTGAATAGACACCACTAGTCAGCTGTTTCTACCCCAGACCATCAGGCTGCTGAATAGACACCACTAGTCAGCTGTTTCTACCATCAGGCTGCTGAATAGACACCACTAGTCAGCTGTTTCTATCCCCAGACCATCAGGCTGCTGAATAGACGCCACTAGTCAGCTGTTTCTACCATCAGACCATCAGGCTGCTGAATAGACACCACTAGTCAGCTGTTTCTACCATCAGGCTGCTGAATAGGCACCACTAGTCAGCTGTTTCTACCCCCAGACCATTTGGCTGCTGAATAGACAACACTAGTCAGTTGTTTCTACCATCAGGCTGCTGAATAGACACCACTAGCCAGCTGTTTCTACCCCCAGACCATCAGACTGCTGAGTAGACACCACTAGTCAGCTGTTTCTACCCCCAGACCATCAGACTGCTGAATAGACACCACTAGTCAGCTGTTTCTACCATCAGACCATCAGGCTGCTGAATAGACACCACTAGTCAGCTGTTTCTACCCCAGACTGCTGAATAGACACCACTAGTCAGCTGTTTCTACTGCTGAATAGACACCACTAGTCAGCTGTTTCTACCCCCAGACCATCAGACTGCTGAATAGACACCACTAGTCAGCTGTTTCTACCCCAGACCATCAGACTGCTGAATAGACACCACTAGTCAGCTGTTTCTACCCCAGACCATCAGACTGCTGAATAGACACCACTAGTCAGCTGTTTCTACCCCCAGACCACCAGACTGCTGAATAGACACCACTAGTCAGCTGTTTCTACCCCCAGACCATCAGGCTGCTGAATAGACACCACTAGTCAGCTGTTTCTACCATCAGGCTGCTGAATAGACACCACTAGTCAGCTGTTTCTATCCCCAGACCATCAGGCTGCTGAATAGACACCACTAGTCAGCTGTTTCTACCTTCAGACTGCTGAATAGACACCACTAGTCAGCTGTTTCTATCCCCAGACCATCAGGCTGCTGAATAGACACCACTAGTCAGCTGTTTCTACCTTCAGACTGCTGGATAGACATCACTCGTCAGCTCTTTCTACCCCCAGACCATCAGGCTGCTGAATAGACACCACTAGTCAGCTGTTTCTACCTTCAGACTGCTGGAATAGACACCACTAGTCAGCTGTTTCTACCCCCAGACCATCAGGCTGCATCCTGTGCATGTGACTAATAAACTCTAAACTAAAACTCTATCTGATTGGTTGTAGCTTCCCCACAGTTAATTGAACTACCTTTGGTTGACTCTCACAGAGCAAAGACTTTATGAAAATGGTACATGTTTGATTATTTAATGTATTATGTAATGTTAAATACTCTAATAATGTGGAGTGAAACTTTATTTATTATTGTAACATTATTTAAATTAATGTTTAACTCTAATTAATTAATATTATTAATATAACATGATTTAAATACATGTTTCTACCTATGTTTAATTAATATTATTAATATATCATGGTTTAAATACATGTCTCTACCTGTGGTTAATTAATATTATTAATATATCATGATTTAAATACATGTCTCTACCTGTGTTTAATTAATATTATTAATATATCATGATTTAAATACATGTTTCTACCTGTGGTTAATTAATATTATTAATATATCATGATTTAAATACATGTCTCTACCTGTGGTTAATTAATATTATTAATATATCATGATTTAAATACCTGTTTCTACCTGTGGTTAATTAATATTATTAATATATCATGATTTAAATACATGTTTCTACCTGTGTTTAATTAATATTATTATTAACTTTGTAGGTCAGAAGGGTTACCTTGGCGACACCTGGAACAGACTGGACTTCTTCATCGTTATCATCGGGTCAGTGTTGGACAGAACACACACACACACACACACACACACACACACACACACACACACACACACACACACACACACACCACACACACACACACACACACACACACACACACACACACACACACACACACACACACACGCGCACACACAAACTCACTGAACTAAGCACACACAAACTCACTGAACTAAACCTAGTCCTGAACTAAAAGGCTTGGTTTTCCAGACGCAGATTAAACCTAGTCCTGAACATTAACCTTGTCCTGAACTAAACCTAGTCCTGAACTAAACCTAGTCTTGAACTTAACCTAGTCCTGAACTAAACCTAGTCCTGAACTAAACCTAGTCCTGAACTAAACCTAGTCCTGAACTAAACCTAGTCCTGAACTAAACCTAGTCCTGAACTAAACCTAGTCCTGAACTTCCTAGTCCTGAACTAAACCTAGTCCAGAACTAAAAACCTAGTCCAGAACTAAACCTAGTCCTGAACTAAACCTAGTCCTGAACTAAACCTAGTCCTGAACTAAACCTAGTCCTGAACTAAACCTAGTCCTGAACTAAAATGCTTGGGTTTCCTAGATGCAGATTAAACCTAGTCCAGAACTAAACCTAGTCCTGAACTAAATCTAGTCCTGAACTAAACCTAGTCCTGAACTAAACCTAGTCCTGAACTAAACCTAGTCCTGAACTAAAAGGCTTGGGTTTCCTAGACGCACATTAAACCTAGTCCTGAACTAAACCTAGTCCTGAACTAAACCTAGTCCTGAACTAAACCTAGTCCTGAACTAAACCTAGTCCTGAACTAAAAGGCTTGGGTTTCCTAGACGCAGATTAAACCTAGTCCAGAACTAAACCTCGTCCTGAACTAAACCTAGTCCTGAACTAAACCTAGTCCTGAACTACACCTAGTCCTGAACTAAACCTAGTCCTGAACTAAACCTAGTCCTGAACTAAAATGCTTGGGTTTCCTAGACGCAGATTAAACCTAGTCCAGAACTAAACCTCGTCCTGAACTAAACCTAGTCCTGAACTAAACCTAGTCCTGAACTAAACCTAGTCCTGAACTAGACCTAGTCCTGAACTAAATGGCTTGTGTTTCCTAGACGCAGATTAAACCTAGTCCTGAACTAAACCTCGTCCTGAACTAAACCTAGTCCTGAACTAAACCTAGTCCTGAACTAAAAGGCTTGTGTTTCCTAGATGCAGATTAAACCTCGTCCTGAACTAAACCTAGTCCTGAACTAAACCTAGTCCTGAACTAAAAGGCTTGGGTTTCCTAGATGCAGATTAATCCTAGTCCAGAACTAAACCCAGTCCTGAACTAAACCTAGTCCTGAACTAAACCTAGTCCTGAACTACACCTAGTCCTGAACTAAACCTAGTCCTGAACTAAACCTAGTCCTGAACTAAAATGCTTGGGTTTCCTAGACGCAGATTAAACTAGTCCAGAACTAAACCTCGTCCTGAACTAAACCTAGTCCTGAACTAAACCTAGTCCTGAACTAGACCTAGTCCTGAACTAAATGGCTTGTGTTTCCTAGACGCAGATTAAACCTAGTCCTGAACTAAACCTCGTCCTGAACTAAACCTAGTCCTGAACTAAACCTAGTCCTGAACTAAAAGGCTTGTGTTTCCTAGACGCAGATTAAACCTCGTCCTGAACTAAACCTAGTCCTGAACTAAACCTAGTCCTGAACTAAAAGGCTTGGGTTTCCTAGATGCAGATTAATCCTAGTCCAGAACTAAACCTAGTCCTGAACTAAACCTAGTCCTGATCTAAACCTAGTCCTGAACTAAACCTAGTCCTGATCTAAAAGGCTTGGGTTTCCTAGACGCAGATTAGTCCTGGAATAAAAAGATATTTGAGAATAGCCTTAATCCTAGTCTGGGGTAACCTTCCCTTAGTGGGTGGAGGTTAATTGACAGGGTTCAGAGGTCAGAGTTAAACTGAGTTTTCTTCCTCTCTCCTCAGGATGTTGGAATATTCTCTAGACGGACACAACGTCAGCCTATCAGCCATCAGGACTGTCAGGGTGCTCCGCCCACTACGAGCCATCAACAGAGTACCCAGTGAGCACCTCTCTGTCTGTCTGTTGTACACAGTATGTCCTCAATAGTATGTAGTATGATGAGTACACAATATGTCCTCAATAGTATGTAGTATGATGTGTACACAGTATGTCCTCAATAGTATGTAGTATGATGAATACACAGTATGTAGTTTTAGTTAGTAGTAGGTAAAATAGTCTCCCCCCCACCCTGCATACCACTGCTGGCTTGCTTCTGAACCAGGGTTGGTCCTGGTCAGTCCCTGGATGGGAGACCTGATGCTGCTGGAAGTGGTGCTGGAGGGCCAATAGGAGGCACTCTTTCCTCTGGTCTAAAAAAATATCCCAATTCCCCAGGGCAGTGATTGGGGACATTGCCATGTGTGGGTGCCGTCTTTCGGCTGGGACGTTAAACAGGTGTCATCCCAATGCCCCAGGGCAGTGATTGGGGACATTGCCCTGTGTAGGGTGCCGTCTTTTGGCTGGGACGTTAAACAGGTGTCATCCCAATGCCCCAGGGCAGTGATTGGGGACATTGCCCTGTGTGGGGTGCCGTCTTTCGGCTGGGACATTAAACAGGTGTCATCCCAATGCCCCAGGGCAGTGATTGGGGACATTGCCCTGTGTGGGGTGCCGTCTTTCGGCTGGGACGTTAAACGGATGTCCTGATTTCTGAGGTCATTAAAGATCCCATTAGTAGGGGTGTTAACCCAGGTGTTCTGGCTAAATACCCAATCTGGCCCTCAAACCATCATGGTCACCTCATCATCCCCAGTTTACAATTGGCTCCTTCATCCCTCCTCCTCTCCCCTGTAACTATTCCCCAGGTTGTTGCTGTAAATGAGAACGTGTTCTCAGTAAACTTACCTTGGAAAGATAAGGGTTAAAAAAAAAATATATATATTTAAACTATTTCTCTCTCTACCTCTCTGTCTCTCTCTCTCAATTAAATTCAATTAAATTCAAGGGCTTTATTGGCATGGGAAACATGTGTTAACATTGCCAAAGCAAGTAAGGTAGATAATATATCTCTCTCTGTCTCTCTCTACCTCTCTTTCTTTCTCTCTCTCCCATAATGCATCTCTCAGCGATGTGTGTGTGTTTCTGTGTGTAGGTATGCGTATCCTGGTGACTCTGCTCCTAGACACTCTCCCCATGCTGGGGAACGTTCTGGCACTCTGTTTCTTCGTCTTCTTCATCTTCGGCATCGTGGGTGTGCAGCTGTGGGCGGGGCTACTGAGGAACAGGTGCTTCATGGGAGAAGACTTCAAAACGTGAGAATATTATACACACTGACACACACACACACACACACACACACACACACACTCACTCACTCACTCACTCACTCACTCACTCACTCACTCACTCACACACACACACACACAACCTAACAACACAGACACTCAACACGTCTGGTGAACAGGTCAGGTTCCATGGGGGGGAGAATTACAGGTATAGGACAGACTGTCTCCACGGCACATAGACTATTGCAGCTACTACAGATACTGGAGACCTGAGACAGAGGGGATTGGGGGACACTGGCCCCAGACAGGGCCAACCAGGCAGGATATAAACCCACCAACTTTGCCCAAGCACAGCCCCTCACCACCAAAGAGAAATCAACAAGGCAGTAACTACCCTGAGACAAGGCCGAGTACAGCCCATGGAGATCTCCTCCACCGCAAAGCCCCCTGAGGACAGGAAGGATGGAAGAGCACGCCAGTGACTCAGCCCCCGTAATAGGGACAGAGGCAGAGAATCCCAGTGGGAGAGAGGGGAACTGGCCAGGCAGAGACAGTTCGTCACTCTGGCCCCTTGCCGTTAACCTTCGCACCCCTGGGCCAGACTACACTCAATCATAAGACCTACGGATGAGAGGATCCTTCAGTAAAGACTTAAAGGTTGAGACGGCGTCTCTCAGGCAGACCGTTCCATAAAAATGGAGCTCTATAGGAGAAAGCCCTGCCTCCAGCTGTTTGCTTAGAAATTCTAGGGACAATTAGGAGGCCTGCGTCTTGTGACCGTAGCGTACGTGTAGGTATGTACGGCAGGACCAAATCAGAGAGATAGGTAGGAGCAAGCCCATGTAATGCTTTGTAGGTTAGCAGTAAAACCTTGGAATCAGCCCTTGCTTTGACAGGAAGCCAACGTAGAGCTATAGCACTGGAGTCAAATGATCAAATGATCAAATGAACAATCTAATCAAGATCCTAGCAGCCGTGTTTAGCACTAACTAAAGTTTATTTATCCGGGTAGCCGGAAAGTAGATGCGAAACCAAAATGTTGAATATTATCTGACTTCCAGGTCCGAATTCAGAGGAACTCCAAGAGGAACGCTGTATCATAACTAGAACCTTTAAAAGACGAAACACCTCCACTTTTGCGAGGATACTAGCTATGAAAATCCAACTGACATTTACTCCTGAGGTGCTGACCTGATACACCCTCGACAACTACTGTGATTATTATTATCTAACCTGCTGGTCACTTATGAACATTTGAACATCTTGGCCATGTTCTGTTATAAACTCCACCCGGCACAGCCAGAAGAGGACTGGCCCCCCCACATAGCCTGGTTCCTCTCTAGGTTTCTTCCTAGGTTTTGGCCTTTCTAGGGAGTTTTTCCTAGCCACCGTGCTTCTACACCTGCATTGCTTGTTGTTTGGAGTTTTAGGCTGGGTTTCTGTACAGCACTTTGAGATATCAGCTGATGTATGAAGGGCTATATAAATGATTTAGATTTGATTTGTAACCAGGAGGTGAGGCCTCATTTAAAACAGTAAATTCATCAGGTTTAAGCCATGTTTCAGTCAGGCCAATCACATCAAGATTATGATCAGTGATTAGTTCATTGACTATAACTGCCTTGGAAGTGAGGGATCTAACATTAAGTAGCCCTGTTTTGAGATGTGAGACGATCTCTTTCAATAATCTAGTGAGATTTCTAAGACGAACATTACCACGTTTAGTTTTGCCTGCCCTACATCGAGGCACAGACACGGGTCTCAATGGAGATAGCTGAGCTACACTGACTGTGCTAGTGGCAGACTCCACTAAGCTGGCAGGCTGGCTAACAGCCTGCTGCCTGACCTGAACCCTATCTCATTGTGGAGTTTGAGGAGTTAGAGCCCTGTCTATGTCGGTAGATAAGATGAGAGCACCCCTCCAGCTAGGATGGAGTCCGTCACTCCTCAGCAGGCCAGGCTTGGTCCTGTTTGTGGGTGAGTCCCAGAAAGAGGGACAATTATCTACAAATTCTATCTTTTCTTGGGAGCGGTAGAAAACAGTTTTCAACCAGCGATTGAGTTGAGCGAGTCTGCTGTAGTGCTCATCACTCCCCCTAACAGGGAGGGGGCCATGAGACACTCACTCAGCCAGCACCATCTTGAGATTAACCTTTACGTCGGAAGCCCCCCCCCCCCTGGTAAACAGTGTGAGATTGCTGGATGAATCTTTACAAGTCTAATATTACGGGTAATGGAGTATGTAATGTAATGGAGATGCCGTGCTGTGGTCCCACTGAAGGCTCTAATTGACTGCAATGATGTCCATCAATATTCACATTAATATGTATTAGACTGGAGAGAAGGCCTTTAATGCTCCTGAGGGCTGGACTAAAGACATTAGACTGGAGGTTCAGGAGGGTAGACTAAAGATAGACTAGAGGTTCAGGGGGGTAGACTAGAGACATTAGACTAGAGGTTCAGGAGGGTAGACTAAAGACATTAGACTAGAGGTTCAGGGGGTAGACTAGAGACATTAGACTAGAGGTTCAGGAGGGTAGACTAAAGACATTAGACTAGAGGTTCAGGAGGGTAGACTAAAGACATTAGACTAGAGGTTCAGGAGGGTAGACTAAAGACATTAGACTAGAGGTTCAGGAGGGTAGACTAAAGACAGACTAGAGGTTCAGGAGGGTAGACTAGAGACATTAGACTAGAGCTTCAGGAGGGTAGACTAAAGACAGACGAGAGGTTCAGGAGGGTAGACTAAAGACATTAGACTAGAGCTTCAGGAGGGTAGACTAAAGACAGACTAGACAGACTAGACTAGAGGTTCAGGAGGGTAGACTAGAGACAGACTAGAGGTTCAGGGGGTAGACTAGAGACATTAGACTAGAGGTTCAGGAGGGTAGACTAGAGACATTAGACTAGAGCTTCAGGAGGGTAGACTAAAGACAGACTAGAGGTTCAGGAGGGTAGACTAAAGACTAGAGCTTCAGGAGGGTAGACTAAAGACAGACAGGAGGGGTTCAGACTAAAGACAGACTAGAGGTTCAGGAGGGTAGACTAAAGACATTAGACTAGAGCTTCAGGAGGGTAGACTAAAGACAGACTAGAGGTTCAGGAGGGTAGACTAAAGACATTAGACTAGAGCTTCAGGAGGGTAGACTAAAGACAGACTAGAGGTTCAGGAGGATAGACTAAAGACAGACTAGAGGTTCAGGAGGGTAGACTAAAGACAGACTAGAGGTTCAGGAGGATAGACTAAAGACATACTAAGGTTCAGGAGGGTAGACTAAAGACAGACTAGAGGTTCAGGAGGGTAGACTAAAGACATACTAGAGGTTCAGGAGGGTAGACTAAAGATATTAGACTAGAGGTTCAGGAGGGTAGACTAAAGACAGAATAGAGGTTGAGGAGGGTAGACTAGAGACATTAGACTAGAGATAATGAGCAGCATTAGTTCTGGAGGTTGGAGCTTTTCCTTCCTGGTTCCTTCTGGGTTCAGATCTCTTCTCTTAACACGTATGGACCCAGAGTTTAATCTCTTCTCTTAACACGTATGGACCCAGAGTTTAATCTCTTCTCTTAACACGGATGGACCCAGAGTTTAATCTCTTCTCTTAACACGGATGGACCCAGAGTTTAATCTCTTCTCTTAACACGTATGGACCCAGAGTTTAATCTCTTCTCTTAACACGGATGGACCCAGAGTTTAATCTCTTCTCTTAACACGTATGGACCCAGAGTTTAATCTCTTCTCTTAACACGGATGGACCCAGAGTTTAATCTCTTCTCTTAACACGGATGGACCCAGAGTTTAATCTCTTCTCTTAACACGGATGGACCCAGAGTTTAATCTCTTCTCTTAACACGTATGGACCCAGAGTTTAATCTCTTCTCTTAACACGGATGGACCCAGAGTTTAATCTCTTCTCTTAACACGGATGGACCCAGAGTTTAATCTCTTCTCTTAACACGGATGGACCCAGAGTTTAATCTCTTCTCTTAACACGGATGGACCCAGAGTTTAATCTCTTCTCTTAACACGGATGGACCCAGAGTTTAATCTCTTCTCTTAACACGGATGGACCCAGAGTTTAATCTCTTCTCTTAACACGGATGGACCCAGAGTTTAATCTCTTCTCTTAACACGGATGGACCCAGAGTTTAATCTCTTCTCTTTTAATCTCTTCTCTTATGGACCCAGAGTTTAATCTCTTCTCTTAACACGTATGGACCCAGAGTTTAATCTCTTCTCTTAACACGGATGGACCCAGAGTTTAATCTCTTCTCTTAACACGGATGGACCCAGAGTTTAATCTCTTCTCTTAACACGTATGGACCCAGAGTTTAATCTCTTCTCTTAACACGTGGACCCAGAGTTTAATCTCTTCTCTTAACACGGATGGACCCAGAGTTTAATCTCTTCTCTTAACACGTATGGACCCAGAGTTTAATCTCTTCTCTTAACACGTATGGACCCAGAGTTTAATCTCTTCTCTTAACACGGATGGACCCAGAGTTTAATCTCTTCTCTTAACACGTATGGACCCAGAGTTTAATCTCTTCTCTTAACACGGATGGACCCAGAGTTTAATCTCTTCTCTTAACACGGATGGACCCAGAGTTTAATCTCTTCTCTTAACACGTATGGACCCAGAGTTTAATCTCTTCTCTTAACACGGATGGACCCAGAGTTTAATCTCTTCTCTTAACAGAGTTTAATCTCTTCGGGATGGACCCAGAGTTTAATCTCTTCTCTTAACACGTATGGACCCAGAGTTTAATCTCTTCTCTTAACACGGATGGACCCAGAGTTTAATCTCTTCTCTTAACACGGATGGACCCAGAGTTTAATCTCTTCTCTTAACACGGATGGACCCAGAGTTTAATCTCTTCTCTTAACACGGATGGACCCAGAGTTTAATCTCTTCTCTTAACACGGATGGACCCAGAGTTTAATCTCTTCTCTTAACACGGATGGACCCAGAGTTTAATCTCTTCTCTTAACACGGATGGACCCAGAGTTTAATCTCTTCTCTTAACACGGATGGACCCAGAGTTTAATCTCTTCTCTTAACACGGATGGACCCAGAGTTTAATCTCTTCTCTTAACACGGATGGACCCAGAGTTTAATCTCTTCTCTTAACACGGATGGACCCAGAGTTTAATCTCTTCTCTTAACACGGATGGACCCAGAGTTTAATCTCTTCTCTTAACACGGATGGACCCAGAGTTTAATCTCTTCTCTTAACACGTATGGACCCAGAGTTTAATCTCTTCTCTTAACACGGATGGACCCAGAGTTTAATCTCTTCTCTTAACACGGATGGACCCAGAGTTTAATCTCTTCTCTTAACACGGATGGACCCAGAGTTTAATCTCTTCTCTTAATCACGGATGGACCCAGAGTTTAATCTCTTCTCTTAACACGGATGGACCCAGAGTTTAATCTCTTCTCTTAACACGGATGGACCCAGAGTTTAATCTCTTCTCTTAACACGTATGGACCCAGAGTTTAATCTCTTCTCTTAACACGGATGGACCCAGAGTTTAATCTCTTCTCTTAACACGGATGGACCCAGAGTTTAATCTCTTCTCTTAACACGTTTAATCTCTTCTCTTAACACGTATGGACCCAGAGTTTAATCTCTTCTCTTAACACGGATGGACCCAGAGTTTAATCTCTTCTCTTAACACGGATGGACCCAGAGTTTAATCTCTCTCTTAACACGTATGGACCCAGAGTTTAATCTCTTCTCTTAACACGTATGGACCCAGAGTTTAATCTCTTCTCTTAACACGGATGGACCCAGAGTTTAATCTCTTCTCTTAACACGGATGGACCCAGAGTTTAATCTCTTCTCTTAACACGGATGGACCCAGAGTTTAATCTCTTCTCTTAACACGGATGGACCCAGAGTTTAATCTCTTCTCTTAACACGGATGGACCCAGAGTTTAATCTCTTCTCTTAACACGGATGGACCCAGAGTTTAATCTCTTCTCTTAACACGGATGGACCCAGAGTTTAATCTCTTCTCTTAACACGTATGGACCCAGAGTTTAATCTCTTCTCTTAATACGGATGGACCCAGAGTTTAATCTCTTCTCTTAACACGGATGGACCCAGACCCAGTTTAATCTCTTCTCTTAACACGGATGGACCCAGAGTTTAATCTCTTCTCTTAACACGGATGGACCCAGAGTTTAATCTCTTCTCTTAACACGGATTTAATCTCTTCTCTTAACACGGATGACCCAGAGTTTAATCTCTTCTCTTAACACGGATGGACCCAGAGTTTAATCTCTTCTCTTAACACGGATGGACCCAGAGTTTAATCTCTTCTCTTAACACGGATGGACCCAGAGTTTAATCTCTTCTCTTAACACGGATGGACCCAGAGTTTAATCTCTTCTCTTAACACGGATGGACCCAGAGTTTAATCTCTTCTCTTAACACGGATGGACCCAGAGTTTAATCTCTTCTCTTAACACGGATGGACCCAGAGTTTAATCTCTTCTCTTAACACGGATGGACCCAGAGTTTAATCTCTTCTCTTAACACGGATGGACCCAGAGTTTAATCTCTTCTCTTAACACGGATGGACCCAGAGTTTAATCTCTTCTCTTAACACGGATGGACCCAGACTTTAATCTCTTCTCTTAACACGTATGGACCCAGAGTTTAATCTCTTCTCTTAACACGTATGGACCCAGAGTTTAATCTCTTCTCTTAACACGGATGGACCCAGAGTTTAATCTCTTCTCTTAACACGTATGGACCCAGAGTTTAATCTCTTCTCTTAACACGTATGGACCCAGAGTTTAATCTCTTCTCTTAACACGGATGGACCCAGAGTTTAATCTCTTCTCTTAACACGGATGGACCCAGAGTTTAATCTCTTCTCTTAACACGGATGGACCCAGAGTTTAATCTCTTCTCTTAACACGGATGGACCCAGAGTTTAATCTCTTCTCTTAACACGTATGGACCCAGAGTTTAATCTCTTCTCTTAACACGGATGGACCCAGAGTTTAATCTCTTCTCTTAACACGGATGGACCCAGAGTTTAATCTCTTCTCTTAACACGTCCCAGAGTTTAATCTCTTCTCTTAACACGTATGGACCCAGAGTTTAATCTCTTCTCTTAACACGGATGGACCCAGAGTTTAATCTCTTCTCTTAACACGTATGGACCCAGAGTTTAATCTCTTCTCTTAACACGGATGGACCCAGAGTTTAATCTCTTCTCTTAACACGGATGGACCCAGAGTTTAATCTCTTCTCTTAACACGTATGGACCCAGAGTTTAATCTCTTCTCTTAACACGGATGGACCCAGAGTTTAATCTCTTCTCTTAACACGGATGGACCCAGAGTTTAATCTCTTCTCTTAACACGGATGGACCCAGAGTTTAATCTCTTCTCTTAACACGGATGGACCCAGAGTTTAATCTCTTCTCTTAACACGGATGGACCCAGAGTTTAATCTCTTCTCTTAACACGGATGGACCCAGAGTTTAATCTCTTCTCTTAACACGGATGGACCCAGAGTTTAATCTCTTCTCTTAACACGTATGGACCCAGAGTTTAATCTCTTCTCTTAACACGTATGGACCCAGAGTTTAATCTCTTCTCTTAACACGGATGGACCCAGAGTTTAATCTCTTCTCTTAACACGTATGGACCCAGAGTTTAATCTCTTCTCTTAACACGTATGGACCCAGAGTTTAATCTCTTCTCTTAACACGGATGGACCCAGAGTTTAATCTCTTCTCTTAACACGTATGGACCCAGAGTTTAATCTCTTCTCTTAACACGGATGGACCCAGAGTTTAATCTCTTCTCTTAACACGGATGGACCCAGAGTTTAATCTCTTCTCTTAACACGTATGGACCCAGAGTTTAATCTCTTCTCTTAACACGGATGGACCCAGAGTTTAATCTCTTCTTTTAACACGGATGGACCCAGAGTTTAATCTCTTCTCTTAACACGGATGGACCCAGAGTTTAATCTCTTCTCTTAACACGGATGGACCCAGAGTTTAATCTCTTCTCTTAACACGGATGGACCCAGAGTTTAATCTCTTCTCTTAACACGGATGGACCCAGAGTTTAATCTCTTCTCTTAACACGGATGGACCCAGAGTTTAATCTCTTCTCTTAACACGGATGGACCCAGAGTTTAATCTCTTCTCTTAACACGGATGGACCCAGAGTTTAATCTCTTCTCTTAACACGGATGGACTTTAATCTCTTCTCTTAACACGGATGGACCCAGAGTTTAATCTCTTCTCTTAGCACGGATGGACCCAGAGTTTAATCTCTTCTCTTAACACGTATGGACCCAGAGTTTAATCTCTTCTCTTAACACGGATGGACCCAGAGTTTAATCTCTTCTCTTAACACGGATGGACCCAGAGTTTAATCTCTTCTCTTAACACGGATGGACCCAGAGTTTAATCTCTTCTCTTAACACGGATGGACCCAGAGTTTAATCTCTTCTCTTAACACGGATGGACCCAGAGTTTAATCTCTTCTCTTAACACGGATGGACCCAGAGTTTAATCTCTTCTCTTAACACGTATGGACCCAGAGTTTAATCTCTTCTCTTAACACGGGACCCAGAGTTTAATCTCTTCTCTTAACACGGATGGACCCAGAGTTTAATCTCTTCTCTTAACACGGATGGACCCAGAGTTTAATCTCTTCTCTTAACACGTATGGACCCAGAGTTTAATCTCTTCTCTTAACACGGATGGACCCAGAGTTTAATCTCTTCTCTTAACACGGATGGACCCAGAGTTTAATCTCTTCTCTTAACACGGATGGACCCAGAGTTTAATCTCTTCTCTTAACACGGATGGACCCAGAGTTTAATCTCTTCTCTTAACACGTATGGACCCAGAGTTTAATCTCTTCTCTTAACACGGATGGACCCAGAGTTTAATCTCTTCTCTTAACACGGATGGACCCAGAGTTTAATCTCTTCTCTTAACACGTATGGACCCAGAGTTTAATCTCTTCTCTTAACACGGATGGACCCAGAGTTTAATCTCTTCTCTTAACACGGATGGACCCAGAGTTTAATCTCTTCTCTTAACACGTACGGACCCAGAGTTTAATCTCTTCTCTTAAAACGGATGGACCCAGAGTTTAATCTCTTCTCTTAACACGGATGGACCCAGAGTTTAATCTCTTCTCTTAACACGTATGGACCCAGAGTTTAATCTCTTCTCTTAACACGTATGGACCCAGAGTTTAATCTCTTCTCTTAACACGGATGGACCCAGAGTTTAATCTCTTCTCTTAACACGGATGGACCCAGAGTTTAATCTCTTCTCTTAACACGGATGGACCCAGAGTTTAATCTCTTCTCTTAACACGGATGGACCCAGAGTTTAATCTCTTCTCTTAACACGGATGGACCCAGTGTTTAATCTCTTCTCTTAACACGGATGGACCCAGAGTTTAATCTCTTCTCTTAACACGGATGGACCCAGAGTTTAATCTCTTCTCTTAACACGGATGGACCCAGAGTTTAATCTCTTCTCTTAACACGTACGGACCCAGAGTTTAATCTCTTCTCTTAACACGGATGGACCCAGAGTTTAATCTCTTCTCTTAACACGGATGGACCCAGAGTTTAATCGAGCTTCTGACAAAGACTTTAGTTCTGGGTTAACCGAGATTAGGAGGCCTGTAATGTCTCGTGGACAAATTTTCGGTGGACAGATGAAATGACGAGAATCTGTCAAGACTCTGTCAAGAATTTTGTGATTACGAGCAGCAGTAGGTTCTGGTTTAGGGGTTTTAATCATTTGGATGAAGGCGGTGCTTAAACTGCTGCAGTGATTTTCAGGCCCGTTGGATGATAAACTGGCCTCTTGATCATCAGAGGTGTAATTAGTGGAAGGGAGGGGTTTGGCCATGATCATCACAGGTGTAATTAGTGGAAGGGAGGGGTTTGGCCATGATCATCACAGGTGTAATTAGTGGAAGGGAGGGGTTTGGCCATGATCATCACAGGTGTAATTAGTGGAAGGGAGGGGTTTGGCCATGATCATCACAGGTGTAATTAGTGGAAGGGAGGGGTTTGGCCATGATCATCACAGGTGTAATTAGTGGAAGGGAGGGGTTTGGCCATGATCATCACAGGTGTAATTAGTGGAAGGGAGGGGTTTGGCCATGATCATCACAGGTGTAATTAGTGGAAGGGAGTGGTGTGGCCATGATCATCACAGGTGTAATTAGTGGAAGGGAGGGGTTTGGTCATGATCATCACAGGTGTAATTAGTGGAAGGGAGGGGTTTGGCCATGATCATCACAGGTGTAATTAGTGGAAGGGAGGGGTTTGGCCATGATCATCACAGGTGTAATTAGTGGAAGGGAGGGGTTTGGCCATGATCATCACAGGTGTAATTAGTGGAAGGGAGGGGTTTGGCCATGATCATCACAGGTGTAATTAGTGGAAGGGAGGGGTTTGGCCATGATCATCACAGGTGTAATTAGTGGAAGGGAGTGGTTTGGCCATGATCATCACAGGTGTAATTAGTGGAAGGGAGGGGTTTGGTCATGATCATCACAGGTGTAATTAGTGGAAGGGAGGGGTTTGGCCATGATCATCACAGGTGTAATTAGTGGAAGGGAGGGGTTTGGCCATGATCATCACAGGTGTAATTAGTGGAAGGGAGGGGTTTGGCCATGATCATCACAGGTGTAATTAGTGGAAGGGAGGGGTTTGGCCATGATCATCACAGGTGTAATTAGTGGAAGGTTTGGCCGTTTGCGAGAGAGCAGACTTGCACGGAGGTAATCACAATTGGTAACGTCGTTCCCTCCAGAAGTAAAACAGGAAATTACAAACTTTCGCGAGACAATTTTACATCTGGGATCAGGCCTGCAACTTTCCTTTGTTCAGACTACAAGATATTCTCACGAAGTCATCTGTAACCCCCCCCTCTCTGTCTCTCTCTCCTCTCTCTCTCTCCTTCCTACCTCCATCCCTGCTTCTCCCTTTCTCTCCCTCTCCCTCTTTCTCTCTCCAGGATATACAACGTCTCCTTCCTGACTGTGTACTATCGTCCCGAGGAGACGGAGGACATCCCTTTTATCTGCTCAACCAATCGGGAGAATGGAATGCTGCGGTGTTCCGACGTTCCGCGCCGCCGAGTGGACGGGTCCTGGTGCATGCTGGGGGCAGAAGGGGTAGGGGAGGGGCCTGGGGCAGATGGACCAATAGGAGGCGGGTGTGTGAACTGGTACCAGTATTATAATGTCTGTCGGGCTGGGGAGCGAAACCCTCATAAAGGAGCCATCAACTTTGACAACATCGGATACGCCTGGATTGCTATCTTTCAGGTAGGAGATGTTATTGATGACTGACTGACTGAGAAAATGAATGAATAAATCAGGTAGGAACGACAAATTAATGTGTGGCTGGGTTGGTTGAATAATGATGATGATGAATAATAATCATAAACATTATTCAGAACTAATTATATCACAGCCCAAACAGAGAAACATCCCAGATAGAGAGATATCTGTCACAGATCACCACATGTCTCCCAACCAGAGAAACATCCCAGATAGAGAGATATCTGTCACAGCCCAAACAGAGAAACATCCCAGATAGAGAGATATCTGTCACAGCCCAAACAGAGAAACATCCCAGATAGAGAGATATCTGTCACAGCCCAAACAGAGAAACATCCCAGATAGAGAGATATCTGTCACAGCCCAAACAGAGAAACATCCCAGATAGAGAGATATCTGTCACAGCCCAAACAGAGAAACATCCCAGATAGAGATATCTGTCACAGATCCCAATGTCTCAGAGAAACATCCCAGATAGAGAGATATCTGTCACAGCCCAAACAGAGAAACATCCCAGATAGAGAGATATCTGTCACAGCCCAACCAGAGAAACATCCCAGATAGAGAGATATCTGTCACAGCCCAAACAGAGAAACATCCCAGATAGAGAGATATCTGTCACAGATCACCACATGTCTCCCAAACAGAGAAACATCCTAGACAGAGAGATATCTGTCACAGCCCAACCAGAGAAACATCCTAGACAGAGAGATATCTGTCACAGATCACCACATGTCTCCCAACCAGAGAAACATCCCAGATAGAGAGATATCTGTAACCAAGTTGTGTAAAGAACATCCATAATTCTTGGCAGGAATCTCATCTCTGGAGAGTCTCTGGCATTTCCTCTCTTGACAAACTACCGGACACACACACACACACACACACACACACACACACACACACACACACACACACACACACACACACACACACACACACACACACACACACTCAGAAACACTAGTCTGTGTGTGTTTTTCCAGCCTGCTGTCTGTCCATTCAGTATCATGTTTAAACCATGCCTTTCTTGTATTGCTATAATCTATACCGGTCTGATGTCCTTCAGTTGGACTGACCTACATAAATAATACTGTCTCTGTCACATTGGGACTTTGCTGTTCTGTTAGGTAGGCCCTACTACGTCATCAACCAATGTGTGATTGTGAACTATCTTTGGGTGATCGCTGGTTTATAAATATTTATGTGTGATGTTGTTTTCTCTCCCTTTATTTCTCTATCTATCTCTCCCTCCTCCCCCCCTCTCTCCTACGATATCTCTCTCTCTCTATCTATCTCTCCCTCCTCCCCCTCTCTCCCACGTATCTCTCTCTCTCTCTCTCTCTCTCTCTCTCTCTCTCTCTCTCTCTCTCTCTCTCTCTCTCTAGGTCTCTCTGTAAGGCTGGGTGGACACCATGTACTATGTAATGGATGCTGTCTCTCTCTCTAGGTGATAACTCTGGAAGGCTGGGTGGACATCATGTACTATGTAATGGATGCTGTCTCTCTCTCTCTCTAGGTGATAACTCTGGAAGGCTGGGTGGACATCATGTACTATGTAATGGATGCTGTCTCTCTCTCTCTCTAGGTGATAACTCTGGAAGGCTGGGTGGACATCATGTACTATGTAATGGATGCTCTCTCTCTCTCTCTCTCTCTCTCTCTCTCTCTCTCTCTCTAGGTGATAACTCTGGAAGGCTGGGTGGACACCATGTACTATGTAATGGATGCTCTCTCTCTCTCTCTCTCTCATCTCTTTATCTCTCTCTCTCTCTCTCTCTATCAGACCACTACAACTGGGATTCAACTCTCAAACCAACTCTTATCAGGTGATAACTCTGGAAGGCTGGGTGGACATCATGTACTATGTAATGGATGCTCACTCCTTCTACAACTTCATCTACTTTATATTCCTCATCATCGTGAGTATCTTTATCAGACCACTACAACTGGATTATCATGACTTTATCAGACCACTACAACTAGAATTCAACTCCAGACAAACCAACTAGATTATCAGACCACTACAACTAGGATTCAACTCCAGACAAACCAACTAGATTATCAGACCACTACAACTAGGATTCAACTCCAGACAAACCAACTAGATTATCGGACAACTACAACTAGGATTCAACTCCAGACAAACCATCTAGATTATCATGACTTTATCAGACGACTTCTGAAAGTTTGTTGTCAACTTGTTTACTGTAAAATAGCATTGTATCAAACACTGTATCTGTATTTAAATATAATATGTTTCTGGTCAAACAGTTTTTTTCAAAGGTTTACTAACATGCTGTACGTCCACACCAAACTCATGTTGATTAGGTACGTCCACACCAAACTCATGTTGATTAGGTACGTCCACACCAAACTCATGTTGATTAGGTACGTCCACACCAAACTCATGTTGATTAGGTACGTCCACACAAACTCATGTTGATTAGGTACGTCCACACCAAACTCATGTTGATTAGGTACGTCCAAAAACTCATGTTGATTAGGTACGTCCACTGATGTTGATTAGGTACGTCCACACCAAACTCATGTTGATTAGGTACGTCCACACCAAACTCATGTTGATTAGGTACGTCCACACCAAACTCATGTTGATTAGGTACGTCCACACCAAACTCATGTTGATTAGATACGTCCACACCAAACTCATGTTGATTAGGCACGTCCACACCAAACTCATGTTGATTAGGTACGTCCACACCAAACTCATGTTGATTAGGTACGTCCACACCAAACTCATGTTGATTAGGTACGTCCACACCAAACTCATGTTGATTAGGTACGTCCACACCAAACTCATGTTGATTAGGTACGTCCACACCAAACTCATGTTGATTAGGTACGTCCACACCAAACTCATGTTGATTAGGTACGTCCACACCAAACTCATGTTGATTAGGTACGTCCACACCAAACTCATGTTGATTAGGTACGTCCACACCAAACTCATGTTGATTAGGTACGTCCACACCAAACTCATGTTGATTAGGTACGTCCACACCAAACTCATGTTGATTAGGTACGTCCACACCAAACTCATGTTGATTAGGTACGTCCACCAAACTCATGTTGATTAGGTACGTCCACACCAAACTCATGTTGATTAGGTACGTCCACACCAAACTCATGTTGATTAGGTACGTCCACACCAAACTCATGTTGATTAGATACGTCCACTGATGTTGATTAGGTACGTCCACACCAAACTCATGTTGATTAGGTACGTCCACACCAAACTCATGTTGATTAGGTACGTCCACACCAAACTCATGTTGATTAGGTACGTCCACACCAAACTCATGTTGATTACTCATCCACTGATGTTGATTAGGTACGTCCACACCAAACTCATGTTGATTAGGTACGTCCACACCAAACTCATGTTGATTAGGTACGTCCACTGATGTTGATTAGGTACGTCCACACCAAACTCATGTTGATTAGGTACGTCCACTGATGTTGATTAGGTACGTCCACACCAAACTCATGTTGATTAGGTACGTCCACTGATGTTGATTAGGTACGTCCACACCAAACTCATGTTGATTAGGTACGTCCACTCATGTTGATTAGGTACGTCCACACCAAACTCATGTTGATTAGGTACGTCCACACCAAACTCATGTTGATTAGGTACGCCCACTGATGTTGATTAGGTACGTCCACACCAAACTCATGTTGATTAGGTACGTCCACACCAAACTCATGTTGATTAGATACGTCCTGTAGCGTGGACTTTATATGGCGGTTGGCAACCAACTTTAAGGTGCATCACCACCATCAACTGGACTGGAGTGTGGACCTCAGTTCATCTTTTAAACACCCACGTAGGTATATACCAAGACAGATGAAGAGGGCACAACAAAACCTTTTCCCCCTCAGTTCATCTATTAATCACCCACGTAGGTATATACCAAGACAGTCATGAAGAGGACACAACAAAACCTTTTCCCCCTCAGTTCATCCTTCAATGGGAATATGCCCCTAAAAACCAATGAGGAGATGGGAGAGGCGGGACTTGGGAGAGGCGGGACTTGGGAGAGGCGGGACTTGCAGCGCATCAAGCTTCACAAATAGGACTAAGTTCTAGTCAGCATGTTCAGCATGTTAGGGTTGGTAACAGGCTGATTGGTCAGCATGTTAGGGTTGGTAACAGGCTGATTGGTCAGCATGTTAGGGTTGGTAACAGGCTGATTGGTCAGCATGTTAGGGTTGGTAACAGGCTGATTGGTCAGCATGTTAGGGTTGGTAACAGGCTGATTGGTCAGCATGTTAGGGTTGGTAACAGGCTGATTGGTCAGCATGTTAGGGTTGGTAACAGGCTGATTGGTCAGCATGTTAGGGTTGGTGGTAACAGGCTGATTGGTCAGCATGTTAGGGTTGGTGGTAACTGGCTGATTGGTCAGCATGTTAGGGTTGGTGGTAACAGGCTGATTGGTCGGCTATTTGAGCCAGTAAAGAGGGCTTTACTATTCTTAGGTAGCAGAATGACTTTAGCTTCCCTCCAGGCCGGAGGGCACAGACTTTCTAGTAGGCTTGGGTTGAAGATGTGGCAATATTGTCTGCTATTATCCTCAGTAATTTTCTATCTAGATTGTCAGACCCCAGTGGCTTGTCATTGTTGATAGATAACAATATTTTTTTCACTTCTTCCACACTCCGTTTACGTAATTCAAAATTACAATGCTTGTCTTTCATAATTTGGTCAGATACACTTGGATGTTTAGTGTCAGCGTTTGTTGCTGGCATGTCATGTCTGAGCCTGCTAATCTTGCCATTGAAAAAAAATATTTAAGTTATTGCCAATATCATTGTGTTTTGTGATGAATAAGCATCTGATTCAATGAATGATGGAGCTGAGTTTGCCTTTTTTGCCCAAAATGTCATTGAATGCTTTTTATTACCATACTTTCTGTCATTTATCTTTGTTTCCTTCTCAACCATACCATTTTTCAATTCCTCATCAATCCACTGGGATTTAACCGTTTTTACAGTCATTTTCTTAATGGGTCCATTGCTTATTAGTAACTAAGCAATTTCATAAACGTGTGTCAAGTGCTGTGTCTGTTTGCTCCTCATTACACACCACAGACCAGCAGCGTCTGGTTGCTCCTCATTACAAACCACAGACCAGCAGTGTCAGTTTGCTCCTCATTACACACCACAGACCAGCAGCGTCTGGTTGCTCCTCATTACACACCACAGACCAGCAGCGTCTGGTTGCTCCTCATTACACACCACAGACCAGCAGCGTCTGGTTGCTCCTCATTACACACCACAGACCAGCAGCGTCTGGTTGCTCCTCATTACACACCACAGACCAGCAGTGTCTGTTTGCTCCTCATTACACACCACAGACCAGCAGTGTCTGGTTGCTCCTCATTACACCACAGACCAGCAGCGTCTGGTTGCTCCTCATTACACCACAGACCAGCAGTGTCTGGTTGCTCCTCATTACACCACAGACCAGCAGCGTCTGGTTGCTCCTCATTACACACCACAGACCAGCAGTGTCTGGTTGCTCCTCATTACACCACAGACCAGCAGCGTCTGGTTGCTCCTCATTACACACCACAGACCAGCAGCGTCTGGTTGCTCCTCATTACACCACAGACATGCAGCGTCTGGTTGCTCCTCATTACACACCACGGACCTGCAGCGTCTAGTTGCTCCTCATTACACACCACAGACCAGCAGCGTCTGGTTGCTCCTCATTACACACCACAGACCAGCAGCGTCTGGTTGCTCCTCATTACACCACAGACCAGCAGCGTCTGGTTGCTCCTCATTACACACCACAGACCAGCAGCGTCTGGTTGCTCCTCATTACACACCACAGACCAGCAGCGTCTGGTTGCTCCTCATTACACCACAGACCAGCAGTGTCTGGTTGCTCCTCATTACACACCACAGACCAGCAGCGTCTGGTTGCTCCTCATTACACTCCACAGACCAGCAGCGTCTGGTTGCTCCTCATTACACCACAGACCAGCAGCGTCTGGTTGCTCCTCATTACACTCCACAGACCAGCAGCGTCTGGTTGCTCCTCATTACACCACAGACCAGCAGTGTCTGGTTGCTCCTCATTACACTCCACAGACCAGCAGCGTCTGGTTGCTCCTCATTACACCACAGACCAGCAGTGTCTGGTTGCTCCTCATTACACCACAGACCAGCAGCGTCTGGTTGCTCCTCATTACACCACAGACCAGCAGCGTCTGGTTGCTCCTCATTACACCACAGACCAGCAGCGTCTGGTTGCTCCTCATTACACCACAGACCAGCAGCGTCTGGTTGCTCCTCATTACACCACAGACCAGCAGTGTCTGGTTGCTCCTCATTACACACCACGGACCAGCAGCGTCTGGTTGCTCCTCATTACACACCACGGACCAGCAGCGTCTGGTTGCTCCTCATTACACACCACGGACCAGCAGCGTCTGGTTGCTCCTCATTACACACCACGGACCTGCAGCGTCTGGTTGCTCCTCATTACACACCACAGACCAGCAGCGTCTGGTTGCTCCTCATTACACCACAGACATGCCGCGTCTGGTTTCTCCTCATTACACCACAGACCAGCAGCGTCTGGTTGCTCCTCATTACACCACAGACCAGCAGCGTCTGGTTGCTCCTCATTACACACCACAGACCAGCAGTGTCTGGTTGCTCCTCATTACACACCACAGACCAGCAGCGTCTGGTTGCTCCTCATTACACCACAGACCAGCAGTGTCTGGTTGCTCCTCATTACACACCACGGACCAGCAGCGTCTGGTTGCTCCTCATTACACCCCACGGACCAGCAGCGTCTGGTTGCTCCTCATTACACCACAGACCAGCAGTGTCTGGTTGCTCCTCATTACACTCCACAGACCAGCAGCGTCTGTTTGCTCCTCATTACACCACAGACCAGCAGTGTCTGGTTGCTCCTCATTACACTCCACAGACCAGCAGCGTCTGGTTGCTCCTCATTACACCAGAGACAAGCAGCGTCTGGTTGCTCCTCATTACACCACAGACCAGCAGCGTCTGGTTGCTCCTCATTACACCACAGACCAGCAGTGTCTGGTTGCTCCTCATTACACCACGGACCAGCAGCGTCTGGTTGCTCCTCACACACGGACCAGCAGCGTCTGGTTGCTCCTCATTACACCCACGGACCAGCAGCGTCTGGTTGCTCCTCATTACACACCACGGACCAGCAGCGTCTGGTTGCTCCTCATTACACACCACGGACCAGCAGCGTCTGGTTGCTCCTCATTACACCACAGACCAGCAGTGTCTGGTTGCTCCTCATTACACACCACGGACCAGCAGCGTCTGGTTGCTCCTCATTACACCCACGGACCAGCAGCGTCTGGTTGCTCCTCATTACACCACAGACCAGCAGCGTCTGGTTGCTCCTCATTACACTCCACAGACCAGCAGCGTCTGGTTGCTCCTCATTACACCAGAGACCAGCAGCGTCTGGTTGCTCCTCATTACACCACAGACCAGCAGCGTCTGGTTGCTCCTCATTACACCACAGACCAGCAGTGTCTGGTTGCTCCTCATTACACACCACGGACCAGCAGCGTCTGGTTGCTCCTCATTACACACCACGGACCAGCAGCGTCTGGTTGCTCCTCATTACACACCACGGACCAGCAGCGTCTGGTTGCTCCTCATTACACACCACGGACCAGCAGCGTCTGGTTGCTCCTCATTACACACCACGGACCAGCAGCGTCTGGTTGCTCCTCATTACACACCACAGACCAGCAGCGTCTGGTTGCTCCTCATTACACACCACGGACCAGCAGCGTCTGGTTGCTCCTCATTACACCACAGACCAGCAGTGTCTGGTTGCTCCTCATTACACACCACGGACCAGCAGCGTCTGGTTGCTCCTCATTACACACCACGGACCAGCAGCGTCTGGTTGCTCCTCATTACACACACAGACCAGCAGCGTCTGGTTGCTCCTCATTACACTCCACAGACCAGCAGCGTCTGGTTGCTCCTCATTACACCAGAGACCAGCAGCGTCTGGTTGCTCCTCATTACACCACAGACCAGCAGCGTCTGGTTGCTCCTCATTACACCACAGACCAGCAGCGTCTGGTTGCTCCTCATTACACACCACGGACCAGCAGCGTCTGGTTGCTCCTCATTACACACCACGACCAGCAGCGTCTGGTTGCTCCTCATTACACACCACAGACCAGCAGCGTCTGGTTGCTCCTCATTACACACCACAGACCAGCAGCGTCTGGTTGCTCCTCATTACACACCACAGACCAGCAGCGTCTGGTTGCTCCTCATTACACACCACGGACCAGCAGCGTCTGGTTGCTCCTCATTACACACCACGGACCAGCAGCGTCTGGTTGCTCCTCATTACACACCACGGACCAGCAGCGTCTGGTTGCTCCTCATTACACACCACAGACCAGCAGCATGTCTGGTTGCTCCTCATTACACACCACAGACCAGCAGCGTCTTGCTTCATTACATCACCACAACCAGCAGGTCTGGTTGCTCCTCATTACACCCACAACCAGCAGTATTGTATGACTCCTCATTACACACACAGACCAGCAGCCTGACCTCTCATTACACCATAGACCAGCAGCGTAGGCCCAGCCTGACCTCTCTGGTTGCTCCTCATTACACTATAGACCAGCCCAGCCTGTCCTCTTATACACTATATTACCCAGCCTGACCTCTTATACACTATTTTAGGCCCAGCCTGACCTCTTTATACACTATTTTAGGCCCAGCCTGACCTCTTATACACTATATTAGGCCCAGCCTGACATCTTATACACTATATTAGGCCCAGCCTGACCTCTTATACACTATATTAGGCCCAGCCTGACCTCTTATACACTATATTAGGCCTAGCCTGACCTCTTATACACTATATTAGGCCAGCCTGACCTCTTATACACTATATTAGGCCCAGCCTGTCCTCTTATACACTATATTAGGCCCAGCCTGACCTCTTATACACTATATTAGGCCCAGCCTTTGGAACTTTGGCTACTATATTGTGATCACTACATCTGATGGATCTGGATACTGCTATCTAGCTAATTTCTAAAGATGTGATCAGTACATGTTGATGATTTCATTCCTGTGCTGTTTGTAACTACCCTGGTAGGTTGACTGATAACCTGAACCAGGTTGTAGGCACTGACTACAGTCTGAAGCTTTCTCTTCAGTGGGCCCAGAAAATATACCTCTCTGTTGATATCACATACATTATCAAGCATTTCACACGTTAACCAGATACTGACTGTTAACACTTGGTGGTCTATAGCAGCTTCCCACCAGAATGGGCTTTAGGTGAGGCAGATGAACCTGTAGCCATATGACTTCAACAGTATTTAACATTAACCAGATACTGACTGTAAGCACTCTGTCTATAGCAGCTTCCCACCAGAATGGGCTTTAGGTGAGGCAGATGAACCTGTAGCCATATGACTTCAACAGTATTTAACATGAGATCCTCTCTGAGGATGTGGTTCTGAATATGTGTGTGTGTGTGTGTGTGTGTGTCGTCCTGGTAACTACGTGTGTGGTGTCCTGGTAACTCTATGTGTATTGTCGTGATAATTCTGCGTGTGTGTGTGTGTGTTGACATGGTAACTCCGTGTGTGTTGTCATCCCTCCCTCTCCAGGTGGGCTCGTTCTTCATGCTGAACCTGTGCCTGGTCGTCATAGCGACCCAGTTCTCAGAGACAAAGCAGCGCGAGAACGCCCTGATGAGGTCAGAGCAGCGTGCCCGTTACCTCAGCAACGCCTCCACTCTGGCTTCCTATCAGGAGCCGGGGTCCTGCTACGAGGAGATACTGCGCTACATCGGACACCTGTACCGTAAACTGACCCGCAGAGTCGCCCGGGCCGTCACACACTGCTCTACACACACACCTCGCTGTACTTGTTGGACACGCACACACCAACACACACCCAAAGGAGAGGTGAACGGACTGGCCAATCGGCACTCGGGACACACCCATGGCGTCTTCCACCTTCGTCCTCCTCCTCTTCCTCGTCCGTCTAACTGTGTGGGGGTGGAGATGAGTAACGGGGGAGTAGGGAGGAAGGGCAGGGAGTTAAACTACCCCTCTATCTACCCCCACGACCTCTACGACCTGACCCCCGACCCCAGCTACATGACCTCCAGGGGGAGGGGCCACACCGTCACACTGGTGTTAGAGCACGATAAGAGTGAGTGAGTGTGTTCTCAGTGTGTGTGTGTTCTCAGTGTGTGTGTGTTCTGTGTGTGTGTTCTCAGTGTGTGTGTGTTCTCAGTGTGTGTGTGTGTGTTCTCAGTGCGTGTGTGTGTTGTCAGTGTATGTGTGTGTAGTAACGAGTCTCCGTCAGCTGTGTGTGTTGACAGTCTGGCGTTACCTGTTTTCAGAGGCAGAGCACAGGGAGTCGTTGCCGTGCCCCTACTGCATCCACGACGACCAGCTTTGTGACAACGACCATGCCGATTTTGAACCTAGCAACCAGGGCCATGGCAACCTGAGCCCTCGCCGCGTTAACAGCCTTCGGCGTGTAGATGGACAGGCCTTGAGGCCAATCAGAGACCTAGTTGGATGGTGGGCGGAGCTACAGGCCAGGTTGGAGCATGTAAGACTGTTGGACTTATTGACGTTGTCACTGATCATATAGTTAGACTGATCTGATCTGATCTATATCTGTGTTTTAGATATTGACTGTAAGACTTATTGAGGTTGTCACTGATCATATAGTTAGACTGATCTGATCTATATCTGTGTTTTAGATATTGACTGTAGGACTTATTGAGGTTGTCACTGATCATATAGTTAGACTGATCTGATCTATATCTGTGTTTTAGATATTGTAAGATATTACATGTTATGTTTATGTTTCTTCATACAAGAAATGTACTTTAAAAATTTTGATTATTACTGTTATTATTACTATTACCATTATTATATTATAATTATGAGTATTATTATTATATTACTACATTATTATGAGTAGCATTATCATATTTTATTATTATAATTATGAGTATTATTATTATTATGATTATATTATAATTATGAGTAGTATTATTATATTATATTATATTTATAAGTATTATTATTATTATTATTATGTTATAATTATGAGTAGTATTATTATATTATATTATATTTATAAGTATTATTATTATTATTATTATGATTATATTATAATTATGAGTAGTATTATTATATTATATTATATTTA